>NC_057806.1:16629907-16636026 GCF_018294505.1 Triticum aestivum | reverse complement strand
CCTCGCCCCGTGGTGGTCCGGCCGCACCCCTCCACGGCCCCGGCGTCCTCCTCCGTTGGCCGCCCGCTTCGCCACGGCCACGCCCCGCCGTGGCCTTGCCGGCACCCGCGCCTGCAAACTGCCACGGGCCTCCTCACCCCGGCGATCTGGGCGAACGCCCAGTCGGGCGCCGCAACGCCCGACCCGCCCCGTAGCGCCCGTAACCCGCTTCGGCCCCCTAGCCAATGACAGAGGGGCCCCACGGCCCAGAACGTTTTTTTAAAAAGGGGATTAAAATATATATATAATAATAATAAATAAAATTAATAATTAATTAATTAATGAATTAATCTTAAATAATTAATTAAAGAATTAATTAAACTAATTAATCATGATTAGATTAACCTAATCAATTAACTAAACCCTACTTAACCTAACAGTGTATGACAGGTGGGTCCCGCTGGACCCACGCGTCAGTTTGACCCAGTCAACCTAATTTCGAATTAAATTAAATAATTAATTAAATTCCAGAAATTAATAAAATCTTTAGAAAATCATATCTTTTAATCCGTAACTCGGATTAAATTATTTTCAACATGAAAGTTGCTCAGAACGACGAGACGAATCCGGATACGCAGCCCGATCTTCTGCCACGCATCCCTAGCATAGCAAACACACAACTTTCCCCCTCCGGTTCATCTGTCCGAAAACGCGGAACACCGGGAATACTTTCCCGGATGTTTCCCCCTTCACCGGTACCACCTCGTACCACGTTAGGGCACCCCTAGCACCGATACTTGTCATGTCATGCATCACTATGCATTTGTTTGCTTAATATTTATTGTTTCTTCCCCCTCTTCTCTCGCTAGACACCAAGACCGACGCCGCTGCTACCCAGTACGACTACGGTGTTGACGACCCCTCTCTCTTGCCAGAGCAACCAGGCAAGCCCCCCTAATCACCAGATATCGCCTACTCTTCTCTATACTGCTTGCATTAGAGTAGTGTAGCATGTTACTGCTTTCCGTTAATCCTATCCTGATGCATAGCCTGTCCTTGCTACTACTGTTGTTACCTTTACATGTAATCCTAACGCTTAGTATAGGATGGTAGTTTATCATCAGTGGCCCTACATTCTTGTCCATCTGCCATGCTATACTACCGGGCCGTGATCACTCGGGAGGTGATCACGGGTATATACTATCACTAGTAGAAAAAGGGCCTGTTGTCCCGGTTCGTAAGAGCCTTTTGTCCCAGTTTTGGAACTGGGACTAAAGGGTCGGTACTAATGCCCTGTCCCTTTAGTCCCGGTTCAATCCAGAACCGGGATAGATGGGCCTCCACGTGGCCTGTGCGCGGAGCCCAGGCAGGAGACCCTTTGGTCCCGGTTGGTGGCACCAACCGAGACCAATAGGCATCCACGCGACAGCATTTTTGTGACTGGGGTTTTTTTTGAAAGGGAGGGGGGTTTGGGGGTTTTGGGGGGTTAATTTAGGTGTTTAATATATTGTGTTAGCTAGCTATAATTAATAGAGAGAAGTGTCCTCTCTTATGTCCGTGCTTGGTCGACGCTACGTACTATACATACGTATAGAGAGGACTAGACACGCTAGCTAGCTAGTAAGCAAATGAAGGAAACAAAAGATCGTCATGAACATATATGCATACAGAGAGAAGTGATATCGACCACCTCTCCTTCTTCGAGAGATTGGTCAAACAACAAGTTCTCGTATATCTATCCGACACTACCGGCTACATATATACAATAATTATCTCTTACAAATATAATCATATGGACTCAGGGTCCACATAGTATTCTCCGTCTTTAGCGATCACGTGGTCAAGAAAGAATGCCGCCAATTCCTGTTGAATTGCTCGTATGCGAGCTGGTGCTAGGAGTTCATCCCGCTTCCGAAACATCTAATTTAAAGAAGGGGGTCAATACATATATATATATATATATATACATATATATATATATATATATATGAATGAAACTCAACACAAATGATGGTAATAAAATAAAATTGTGAATGTTGTTATTTATGTACTTCATATTGTTCGTCAGTGTAGCCCCGCTCATTGGTCGTGTGGCGGATGGACTCGCAAACGTAGTATCCACAAAAATCATTCCCTTGTTCCTGCCACAACCACTTTACAAGAAATAGAAGTCAATCAAACTGATAAGCAAGAATGCCAAATGGTATTGATGAAACTAGCGCTTGAATCACTAGTAGATGCGTGGAACATGCTACTATAGTACTTTCTTTCGGGTGTCTAAATTGCAGCTCCTTCGGCAGTCCCGGAGCTTTTCTGGTGAATTTTCTCCAAACCCTGCCGGACAAAGAAAACAATTAATTGATATATCAGGAAATGAACAAAGTTGCTGATATGGTGGATAATGATCGATTTAACTTACTTCTCGAGTATTTGAGTCATGTCTGCATAGTCCTGGGGATCTTTTCATCTTGAGTCTAAGACGGTTACTAGTCCCTACTCAAGCTTAATCTCTAGGAGAATATAGTGGAAACTTCACACGCATGCATAACTCATCAATTACATTACTATAACCTTGACTAATATATAAGGGAAGCCGAATACGCACAAGACAGTAACACTCACTTGAAGTTGTAAGGAAAGAGTATTATATCTTTGTTTTCATTTATTACCAACGATCATAGCAAGTTGGCCTCGGTAGCTGCGGCATGAAATTTAACCTGAGTTGCATCTATGAGATATGTGTTAATGAACCCAATATCACCGACTTGTCTTTTCTTCAATTCGGCGATCTTCAATCTGCATAATATAGTGAGGATGATTATAAATACATGCAATGAAAGAGCTGAGCTATATAGAGAGACTTAATGACAGAAGTAGTACCACTTATAGATAGTAGCAGGCGACCGTTGTTTTATCGAGGGCCAATTGATTGAAAAACTGAAAGAACTCCTCAAATGGAACAGGCAACAGTTCAATTCCAATGAGGTCATGCTCCTTTTTAACTTTCACATACAAAGTACTCCTCCCCCCAGAGTCTCTGCTGATTTTCAAGTACCAATCATGCAATCTTCGCATCATCGTTGATAGAGATCTTTCATCTTTGAAGACAGGCTTCCCGTACTCGTATCTTTGTATCTGCACCTCCATGGGTTCATAATGTACATCGTCAGGCAAGTAATCGGCAAGATTGCTATAACGGGGCACCATCCTCGGATCATTAGCGACGTTGTCACTAGGCACCTTGAGCGGGGGGCACGATTGCTTCGCTTGTTCGCCGAGCTGGGCAATTTGTTTCCCAGCTCGTCATTCTTTCAGCCTTTGGTCACTGACAGTACTTCCCGACCGTTCCGCTTCGGCAAATTCCTTTCCAATAATGCGCTCATAGTCTCCTTTCGGCGGAGACTTGGGTGGTTTTGTCAAGGCAGCCAGAGTGCGCTTTGCTTTCACCGGATCTACCTTCTCCTCGGGAAGTGGATGTCTCTTTGCTTTCAACCCTTGAAACCAGTCATCCACTTCGGTTCATGCGATCTCGGCGTTTTCCTCCGGGGTCCTCTCATATGGTAACTTCTCTGGAGTGTTCAGAGAAGGACCGAATCTGTATGTCCTCCCGCCTCTGGCTGTACTGCTAGACGCCGACCGAGCAGACGGAGTGGTTGTCTTCTTTACTTGCTTACAAGGTGGAGGAGAAGGACTACGACGCACCGGAGCAGCCGGAGCGGCGGCAGGTCTCTTCCGCCCTTGCTGACGAGGCAGAGAAGGAGGAGGCTAGCTTCTCGGGCGTGTCGGCGCAGGCGGACAAGGAGGCGGAGTGCCGCCACGCGTTGATTGTCACTCGCCGGAGGAGGAGGCGGTGGAGAAGGCGGAGTGCCCTGACTCGCCGGAGGAGGAGGCGGTGGAGGATGCGGAGTTCCCTGACTTGCCGGAGGAGTAGGAGGAGGCAGAGGCGTCCAGTTCGGAAGGTTGATGAGCTCCTTCCGCCATAGGCATGGAGTCTTCAGAGCAGACCCCAGCCTAGTCTCCCCTTCACTGGTAGGGTGGTCAAGCTGGAGGTCCTCAAATCCCTCTGTTATTTCATCCACCATCACCCTAGCATATCCTTCTGGAATCGGCCGGCAGTGAAAAGTTGCACCGGGTTCAGTAGGATAAACAGAGCCAACAGCCGCCTTGACCTTCAAATTCATCCATTGCATCATAAGGTGGCAATTTTGAGATTCCGTGATAGCATCCACGGGATAGCTGGCAGGAGCCGTCAAGGCATGCTCCGATTGAAGCAGCTCGATGGAAGCCACGTTGCTTCTCCGCTGAGATGGCGGGGTAGCTTCGGGGGAAGCTTCGGCAGTACGTTTGCTGCGATTTGCTTCTCGTTCCTCTATAGCTTGTACCCTTGCTTGTAGCGCATGCATTTGGGTCTGCTGCACTTTTTTCCTCCTCTCATGGGATTTGTAATCGCCTGAGTCCAGAAACCCAACCTTCCACGGAATGGAGCCTGGCGTGCCTCATGTCCGTCCAGGGTGCTCAGGATTCCCGAGGGCCATTGTGAGCTTGTCGTTCTCTCTGTCTAGAAAGAACGTCCCTTGCTGCGCTGCTTCGATATAGTGCTGAAGCTTCCTGACTGGTATGTCCATTTGATCGTTCGTCCAAATGCACTTCCCTGTTACAGGGTCCAAGGTTCCACCAGCCCCGAAGAACCAAGTCCGGCAACAGTCTGGCCAGTTAATTGTCTCTGGTTCGATCCCTTTATCAACTAGATCATTCTTAGTCTTGGCCCACTTAGGCCGGGCTACGAGGTAGCCACCTGACCCCGTGCAATGGTGATGCTTCTTCTTCGCAACATTTTGCTTGTTTGTCGCCGACATCTTCTTACTCTTTTCCGATGTCTTGTGGGCCACAAATGCGGGCCAGTGATCTCTGATCTTCTCATATCTGCCCTTGAATTCTGGTGTCTCATTATTTTCGACAAACTTATTCAGCTCTTTCTTCCACCTCCTGAATAGTTCTGCTATCCTCTTAAGAGCAAAAGACTTGATTAATTGCTCTTTAACTGTCTTCTCTGGATTATCCTCTGGCGGTAGGGTGAAATTTGACTTCAACTCAGTCCAAAGATCATTTTTCTGCATATCATTGACATAAGACACCTCAGGGTCTTCTGTAGCCGGCTTAAACCATTGCTGGATGCTGATCGGGATCTTGTCCCTAACCAAAACCCCGCACTGAGCAACAAATGCGCTCTTTGTCCGGAGGGGTTCAATCGGTTGGCCGTCGGGCGCGATTGCTATGATCTCAAACTTTTCATCCGAGCTCAACTTTTTCTTCGGGCCTCGTCTCTTTACCGAAGTTGTGCTCGATCCGGAGGGCTAAAAAAAAGAACAAAGACTTAATTAATATGTGTACATACCAAAACAATGAATGCATCAATTAGCTAGTCAGCAGAAGCTTAACTAATATATGTACCTGGCCAGACTCGGTTCGGTCACCGGAGACGTCATCACGGTCTCCTTCTTGCACCGGCATTGGGTCACCGGAGCCGTCCTCACGGTCTCCTTCTTGCACCGGCATTAGGTCACCGAAGCCATCATAATCATAGCCAGCTGCTTCCAGACCATCGGTGTCGTTGAGAAACAACGAGCAGATGGCATCACTTCCTCATGCGATTATGTCCCCCAACAACTCTTCTTGTACTTCATCTCGGGCGGTGCCCATAGTTTCTACAAAAATTGACAACATGGCAATTGTTATTCAAACATGACAAATGGATATATTAGTGGCAAAAACGTAGAACTAATATTAATTAGTGGCCTCGACGCTGCTTCTCTAGGGTTTGGGATGGCCTCGACGCTGCTTCTCTAGGGTTTGGGGTGGCCTCGACAACGCTTCAAGGATAAAAAATGAAGAGGAAGAATAAAAAAGAGAGGAGAAGAAAGAATAGAGGAGTAAGAACTCCTCTATTCTTTCTTCTCCTCTTTTTTTCTTCTTCTTCCTCTTTTTTTATCGGGAACGAGGGTCGTCGAGGGTCACCGAGCGATAGAGGAAACCCTAAATAGCAAGTATCGTGGGTGTGAGATACATGTGGCCGTCGGTGTCGGACACTACATCCACGTCCCACAAGTGACGTGGGCGTCGAAGCCCACGCCACTTGTGGG
>NC_057806.1:16628114-16629513 GCF_018294505.1 Triticum aestivum | reverse complement strand
TGGATGTAGTGTCCGACACCGACGGTACATGTATCTCACACCGACGATACTTTCTATTTAGGGTTTCTCCTCTACCGCTCGGCGACCCTCGACGACCCTCGTTCCCGATAAAAAAAGAGGAAGAAGAAGAAAAAAAGAGGAGAAGAAAGAATAGAGGATAAGAACTCCTCTATTCTTTCTTCTCCTCTTTTTTTTCTTCTTCCTCTTCTTTGTTTATCCTCTTCTTCCTCTCATGTTCGAGAGGATCGCCGAGGGGTTGGGAGGTTTCCTAGTGTCAAAGGATTCAACAAAACCATGTCTTCATCATTAGGCGAAAGTAACAGGTGCATGATGGTACGAAGCTCTCCAAATTTATTTTGGAGCGGATTCCCAGATAAGATAATTCGCTTTTTGGTACAAAGTTCAGCAAGAACTTTCCAAATATCGTTATTTGGAAGGACTTTGCTGAAATTCATACAAAAAGGCAAATTATCCTATCTGGGACACCATTCCAAAATAACTTTGGAGGACTTCGTCATGCCCTGGTTACTTCCGGCTAATGATGAAGCCATGGATTTCTTCAATACTTTGACACTAGGAAACCTCTCTCGACCCCTCGGCGATCCTTGACCCCTCGAACCCTCGACGACCCTGGAACCCTCGACCCCTAGACGACCCTGGAACCCTCGACCCTCGATCCCTTGACCCTATAGAACCGTCGAAGAAAGGAATAGCTAGAGGAGAAGATCGAAGAAAAAAAGAAGAAAAAAAAGAGGAGAAAAAGAAAGGAATAGTGGAGAAGAAGAGAAAATAGAATATTCTATTTTCTCTTCTTCTCCACTATTCCTTTCTTCTTCTCCTCTTCTTTTTCTTCTTTTTTCTTCTTCTTATTTGTTTCTCCTTTTCTTCCTCTCCTCTTGTTCTTTCTTTCCTCTTCTTATTTTCTTCATTCCTATCCTTCTTTTCCTTCCTTTCTTAATATCACTTCGCAAATGCACTAACCTAAAATGCAACAAACATAAAATGCACTAAATCGATCAACTAACCTAAAATCAGTGATAAAATGCACTAACCTAAAATCGATATCTACTAACAACTTAAAAAAATTAATACATATATGAAAAAATGCATATATGAAAAAAAACATCATCATATCATCAACAGAAAAAATAGTATTTTTTCTAAAAATCTATCTTCTCAGCACATACATATACTCATACATCATCATATACTCATACATATACTCATACATATACATATAATATGTAGGAAAAACATATATGTGTTTACAAAAAAAAGGGGAAGAGGGGGGCGGTGCCGGCCCAGACCACAACGAGGCAGAGGTGACGGCAGCGCGGGGCAGCTGGGGCGCTACGAGGCAGAGGCGACGGCGAGGCAGAGGCGGGGCGGCGACGGCGTC
>NC_057806.1:16578155-16627292 GCF_018294505.1 Triticum aestivum | reverse complement strand
TTTCTGTTGCTTTATTTATTTTATTTTGTTTCTACTTACAACAAAATACTTATTGTTGCTATTTTTTCCAGTTTTTTTGTTTTGTTTTCTGCATTATTTATTTTCTTTTGTTTCTTGCTTTAATTTTTAATTCTGTTTGCTTTCAGGTTAGCAAAATTATAAACTTTCTGTTAGTGCCATTAGTTTTAGGAAAATTATAAACTTTCTGTTAGTGCCATTAGTTTTCAAATTTGAATAGTTAAAATGTGAATTCTTTGAAAATTGTTTGAATCACAAGTTTGTGATTAACTTACTAAAAAATGAGAATAGATGCGCTTATAGAGAAAATTTAACCAAATTCCTAGTAAATTTCTATGAATTTCAGAGAAATACACTATGAATTTAGGTTAAACTTTTCTCTATTAGGGCATCTATTTTCACTTTGAGAGGAGCTCAACAAGGTAGAGAGGGAAGGGCTTATAAACCGGTGTGAGCCCCCTTTGGTTGGCGAGGTGGGACTAAAGTCTGCCCGCAACGAGGACCAACCCTTTAGTCCCGGTTTGTGGCACAAACCGGGAATAATGGTCATGGGCCAGGGGCGAGGAGCGAAATTATAAACTTTCTTTTAGTGCCATTAGTTTTAGAAAGTTGAAAGTTGAAAGTTGGCATGGGCCAGGGACTAATGGTCATGGTATTACGAGGGCCGAACCATAAGACATGAAAGCATTTCAAATGAACTCTGAAAAAGTTGAAAGTTGGCATGGTATCATAATTTCACCCACATAGCATGTGCATGTATAAAACGGACAATGGTAGCATGTTCGTGTGTTACTAAGTTGGCATGGTATCATCATAATAGTTGCGGGAGAAAGTCTTCACCTTTTCTTCGCTTGTGTCATTTGCTTATTGCGCCGTAACCATGGATAATCTTCATTGTTTATCAGGATGCTTGGGTCAGCCTTGACATTGAAGGGAGGAATTTCATGAAACTTTTCATAATCTTCAGACATGTCTGTCTTGCCGTCCACTCCCAGGATGTCCCTTTTTCCTGAAAGAACTATGTGGCGCTTTGGCTCATCGTATGATGTATTCGCTTCCTTATCTTTTCTTTTTCTCGGTTTGGTAGACATCTCCTTCACATAGATAACCTGTGCCACATCATTGGCTAGGACGAACGGTTCGTCAGTGTACCCAAGATTTTTCAGATCCATTGTTGTCATTCCGTACTGTGGGTCTACCTGTACCCCGCCGCCTAACAGATTGACCCATTTGCACTTAAACAAAGGGACCTTAAAATCAGGTCCATAGTCAAGTTCCCATATGTCCACTATGTAACCATAATATGTGTCCTTTCCGCTCTCGGTTGCTGCATCAAAGCGGACACCGCTGTTTTGGTTGGTGCCCTTTTGATCTTGGGCGATCGTGTAAAATGTATTCCCATTTATCTCGTATCCTTTCTAAGTCAATACAGTCAAAGATGGTCCCCTGGACAACAAGTACAACTCATCAGAAACAGTGTTGTCACCTCTAAGACGTGTTTCCAACCAACTGCTGAAAGTCCTGATGTGTTCACATGTAATCCAGTCGTCGCACTGCTCCGGGTGTTTGGAGCGCAGACTGTTCTTGTGTTCATCGACATACAGGGTCACCAAGGTAGAATTCTGTAGAAGTGTGTAGTTTGCTTGAGACCAAGAATATCCGTCCCTGCATATTATTGAGTCTCTTCCAAGAGTGCCTTTTCTAGTCAGTCTCCCCTCATACCGCGATTTAGGGAGACCTATCTTCTTAAGGCCAGGAATGAAGTCAACACAAAACCCGATAACATCCTCTGTTTGATGGCCCATGGAGATGCTTCCTTCTGGCCTAGCGCGGTTACGGACATATTTCTTTAGGACTCCCATGAACCTCTCAAAGGGGAACATATTGTGTAGAAATACGGGCCCCAGGATGACAATCTCGTCGACTAGATGAACTAGGACGTGCGTCATGATATTGAAGAAGGATGGTGGGAACACCAGCTCAAAACTGACAAGACATTGCGCCACATCACTCCTTAGCCTTGGAACAATTTCTGGATTGATCACCTTCTAAGAGATTGCATTGAGGAATGCACATAGCTTCGCAATGGCTAATCGGACATTTTCCGGTAGAAGCCCCCTCAATGCAACCGGAAGTAGTTGCGTCATAATCACGTGGCAGTCATGAGACTTTAGGTTCTGAAACTTGTTCTATGGCATATTTATTATTCCCTTTATATTCGACGAGAAGCCAGTCGTGACCTTCATACTGAGCAGGCACTCAAAGAAGATTTCTTTCTCTTCTTTCGTAAGAGTGTAGCTGGCAGGACCTTTATACTGCTTCAGAGGCATGTCGTCTTTTTCGTGCAAACGTTGCAGGTCCTCCCGTGCCTCAGGTGTATCTTTTGTCTTCCCATACATGCCCAAGAAGCCTAGCAGGTTCACGCAAAGGTTCTTCGTCACGTGCATTACGTCAATTGAGGAGCGGACCTCTAGGTCTTTCCAGTAGGGTAGGTCCCAAAATATAGATTTCTTCTTCCACATGGGTGCGTGTCCCTCAGTGTCATTCGGAATAGCTAGTCCACTGGGACCCTTTCCAAAGATTACGTAGTGTAAATCATTGACCATAGCAAGCACGTGATCACCGGTGCGCATGGCGGGCTTCTTCCGGTGATCTGCCTCGCCTTTGAAATGCTTGCCTTTCTTTTGACATTGATGGTTGGTCGGAAGAAATCGACGATGGCCCAGGTACACATTCTTCCTGCATTTGTCCAGGTATATACTTTCAGTGTCATCTAAACAGTGTGTGCATGTGTGGTATCCTTTGTTTGTCTGTCCTGAAAGGTTACTGAGAGCGGGCCAATCATTGATGGTCACGAACAGCAAAGCCTTAAGGTTAAATTCCTCCTGTCTGTGCTCATCCCACGTACGTACACCGTTTCCATTCCACAGCTGTAAAAGTTCTTCAACTAATGGCCTTAGGTACACATCAATTTCGTTGCCGGGTTGCTTAGGGTCTTGGATGAGAACTGGCATCATAATGAACTTCCGCTTCATGCACATCCAAGGAGGAAGGTTATACATACATAGAGTCACGAGCCAGGTGCTGTGATTGCTGCTATGCTCCCCGAAAGGATTAATGCCATCTGCGCTTAAATCAAACCATACATTCCTTGGGTCCTTTGCAAACTCATCCCAGTACTTTCTCTCGATTTTTCTCCACTGCGACCCGTCAGCGGGTTCTCTGAACTTCCCATCTTTATTTCGGTTCTCACTGTGCCATCGCATCAACTTGGCATGTTGTTTGTTTCTGAATAGACGTTTCAACCGTAGTATTATAGGAGCATACCACATCACCTTCGAAGGAACCCTCTTCATGGGGGGCTCACCGTCAACATCACCAGGGTCATCTCGTCTGATCTTATACCGCAATGCACCGCATACCGGGCATGCGTTCAGATCCTTGTATGCACCGCGGTAGAGGATGCAGTCATTAGGGCATGCATGTATCTTCTCCACCTCCAATCATAGAGGGCATATGACCTTCTTTGCTGCGTATGTACTGTCGGGTAATTCGTTATCCTTTCGAAGCTTCTTCTTCAATATTTTCAGTAGCTTCTCAAATCCTTTGTCAGCCATATCATTCTCTGCCTTCTACTGCAGCAATTCTAGTACGGTACCGAGCTTTGTGTTGCCATCTTCGCAATTGGGGTATAACCCTTTTTTGTGATCCTCTAACATGCGATCGAACTTCAGCTTCTCCTTTTGACTTTTGCATTGCGTCCTTGCATCGACAATGACCCAGCGGAGATCATCATCATCGGGCACATCGCCTGGTTCCCATTGATCTTCAGCAGCTTCACCTGTTGCAGCATCATTGGGCACATTGTCTGGTTCCTCTTGATCTTCACCAGCTCCCCCCGTTGCAGCATCACCATATTCAGGGGCCACATAGTTGTCATCATACTCTTCTTCTTTGCCGTCTTCCATCATAACCCCTATTTCTCCGTGCCTCGTCCAAACATTATAGTGTGGCATGAAACCCTTGTAAAGCAGGTGGGAGTGAAGGATTTTCCGGTTAGAGTAAGACCTCGTATTCCCACATTCAGTGCATGGACAACACATAAAACCATTCTGCTTGTTTGCCTCAGTCGCATCGAGAAACTCATGCACGCCCTTAATGTACTCGCGGGTGTGTCTGTCACCGTACATCCATTGCCGGTTCATCTGCGTGCATTATATATAATTAAGTGTCCAAATTAATAGAAGTTCATCATCACATTAAAAGCAAAGTGCATACATAGTTCTCATCTAACAACATATAGCTCTCTAGAGCATCTAATTAATTAAACCATACATTGAAACTATGTAGAACATTTCAATGCGAAAACAAATTCGATCATAATCGCAACCAAGGTAACAATTGATCCAACGACATAATGATACCAAGCCTCGGTATGAATGGCATATTTTCTAATTTTTCTAATCTTCAAGCGCATTGCATCCATCTTGATCTTGTGATCATCGACGACATCCGCAACATGCAACTCCAATATCATCTTCTCCTCCTCAATTTTTTTT
Source organism: Triticum aestivum (assembly GCF_018294505.1). NCBI lineage: Eukaryota > Viridiplantae > Streptophyta > Magnoliopsida > Poales > Poaceae > Triticum > Triticum aestivum. The sequence continues at coordinate 16,622,715 of NC_057806.1, read as the reverse complement.
ATTTTTTCCTTCAACAAATTGTTTTCTTCTTCAACTAAATTTAACCTCTCGACAATAGGGTCGGTTGGCATTTCCGATTCGCATACATTCTACATAAATAAAATCTATGTCACGTTGGTCGGCATAATTTTCATAAACAATAAATGAACCAATAGTTATAAAGATAATATATATACCACATCCGAATCATAGACAGGACGAGGGCCGACGGGGGCGGATACCAAAACCATCGCACTATATAAGATGCAATAATAAAAGTAAGAAAATAATACAAGTATCTATGTAAACATACAAGTAAGAATATTTTTCCTTTTAGAAAGAAGATAAGAACAAGAGGCTCACCACGATGGTGCCAGCGATGAGCTCGGCGCGGGTGATCGATGGCGGTGAAGATGGGGACGGGGCGTGACGGACCGCTAAACCTAGACAAATATTGTGGAAAATGGAGCTTGGAGGTCGACCTTGGAGAGGAGAAAGCTTAAGTAGTGTGGCTCGGGCATTCCATCGAACACCTTGTGTGCATAGGAGGTGAGCTAGAGCACCACCAAGCCCTCTCCCCCTCGGCCAAAGAAAAACAGAGCACTGGGGTGCTCTACTCGCGAGCGAGGGGTATATATAGGCACCTTATTGATCCCGCTTGGTGAATTGAGCCGGGACTAAAGGGGAGCCTTTGGTCCCAGTTCAAGCCTCCAACCGGGACCAATGGTGGTGGGCCAGGATCGAGGCCCATTGGTCCCGGTTCATCCCACCAATTGGGACCAAAAGGTCTAGATGAACCGGGACCAATGGCCCACGTGGCCTGGCCGGCCCCCTGGGCTCACGAGCCGGGACCAATGCCCACATTGGTCCTGGTTCTGGACTGAACCGGGACTAATGGGCTGACCCGGCTAGACTAAAGCCCTGTTTTCTACTAGTGTATATACTTTATACATGATACATGTGGTGACTAAAGTCGGGTCGGCTCGTGGAGCACCTGCGAGTGATTCACGGATTGGGGGATGAAAGGACCTTTGTCCCAACGGCCCTCTGTGTGGACCTTTGTGGCGAAGCGACAGGGCAGGTTGAGACCACCTAGGAGAGAGGTGGGCCTGGCCTTTGTCGGTGTTCGCGGTTATTTCAAGATAACACGTTTAACGAGATCTTGGTATTTGATCTGAGTCTGGCCACTGGCCTATACGCACTAACCATCTACACGGGGACAGTTATGGGCACTCGACGTCGTGGTATCAGCCGAAGCCTTCGTGACGTCAGCGACTGAGCGGTGCGCGCCGGGTTGGACCGCGTAACGCAACTTCCTTTGTAATGGAGGTTGCTAGGTATGCTCTCCGGCTGTGTAGGCAACGTGCAGGTGTGCAATGGGCGATGGGCCCAGACCCCTGCGCCATAGGATTTAGACCAGCGTGCTGACCTCTCTGTTGTGCCTAGGTAGGGCTGCGACATGTTGATCTTCCGAGGCCGGGCATGACCCAGGAAAGTGTGTTCGGACAAAGCGGATCGAGCGTGTTGGGAAATGTGGTACACCCCTGCAGGGAAGTTAATCTATTCGAATAGCCGTGTCCCTCGGTAAAAGGACGACCCGGAGTTGTACCTTGACCTTATGACAACTAGAACCTGATACATAATAAAATACACCCTTCCAAGTGCCAGATACAACCGGTGATCGCTCTCTCACAGGGCGACGAGGGGAGGATCATCGGTTAAAATACACCGTTCCAAGTGCCAGATACAACCGGTGATCACCCTTCCAAGTGCCAAATACTTGGTGAACTTACCATCTACTCTCTTCTCCTGCTGCAAGATGGGGGTGGCCAGAAGCGTAGTCTATGATAGGACTAGCTATCCCCCTCTTATTCCGGCATTCTGCAGTTCAGTCCACATATGATACCCTTAATCCTTTTGATACCAATGCATACATATGTAGTGTAGCTCATTGCTTGCGAGTACTTTGGATGAGTACTCACGATTGCTTTGCTCCCTCTTTTCCCCCTTTCTATACCCGATTGCTACGAACAGACGTTGGAGCCCAGGAGCCAGACGCCACCGTCGACGACGATACTACTACTCAGGAGGTGCCTACTACTACGTGCAGCCCGCTGACGACGACCAGGAGTAGTTTAGGAGGATCCCAGGTAGGAGGCATGCGCCTCTTTCGATCTGTGTCCCAGTTTGTGCTAGCATTCTTAAGGCAAACTTGTTTAACTTATGTCTGTACTCAGATATTGTTGCTTCCGCTGACTCATCTATGATCGAGCTCTTGTACTCGAGCCCTCGAGGCCCCTGGCTTGTAATATGATGCTTGTATGACTTATTTTTATTTGTAGAGTTGTGTTGTGATATCTTCCCCCGAGTCCCTGATCTTGATTGTACATGTTTGCGTGTATGATTAGTGTACGGTCAAATCGGGGGCGTCACAAGTTGGTATCAGAGCTGACTGCCTGTAGGAATCCCCCTTTCACACTCCTTGGCCAAAGTCGAGTCTAGACATTACAAAAACTTTTACTAACATGGCTGTGTGCCTTACGGGCCCACGTTGCCATCTGGGTGGTGTTAGGATCTTTTACTCCTCGATCCTTACTCTGGGACTCTGAACTCTCTTCTACTCGTGTTAAATGATTTTACTAACTTTAACACTAGGATCCCGTGACCATGTTCACCCCAAAGTTGGATAAGCCCTAGCTATTCTTTAGAGTAGTATATTGAACATTATCCACACTGTTAGTTGACTACTTTGAAACATCTTTGTTTTCAGATGGAACCCACGAGACAGGTCGTGCGCCACACGACGGTCATTGGTGCCTCAGAGTCACCTGCTGTGTTGGTTGAGATGATGATCTATCTGGGTTATCGCTGGCACCCTGAGTACACCATCTATGAGGATTATCAGGACTTCAACCAGGAGCAGTGCCGTGCCATCGTCCACCTCTACTCTCAGGAGTATGACTCCACTACCGTGTTGCACACTGCTCATGGTGTTGGAGTGACTATCGATATGGCGGTCCACGATGCTGCTTTGACACGTCTTCATGGAGAGTATCAGGAGTTGGACACCTCCCCCTTCAGGCACATTGCTATCGCATCCGATGTTGGTGCGGAGGGATACTACACTTCTGCCTACTCCACTGTCACCCGAGAGCCCTTCTACCATCAGAACCTGGTTCTGCATGTTGATGGGCTGGATAGAGCTAACCGAGCTCTTCGCCACGAGTTGTACACCACCCGTCAGCACCTATATCGTGCTCTGACGCTGTTGCACCCCTCTGTCCGATCTATTGATCTCTCGCGTTCTATGATCTACCCTGCCAGGACCGTGATGCCCCAGGGCGTCGGCTGGCCAGATGTGGGAGGCTACTCTCTCGCACTTGGTCCTCTCCTGCCACCTGCGCGTCGGGTTCCGCACCAGAGTATCCGCGGACCCCAAGCTACTCGCGTCGAGGTCTTCCCTTTGCGTCACTACCAGCTGTCAGGCTACACCTACCTCCACAGTTCCTCCTGGGACTGATGTAGGCTTGCTTGTTAGTATTAGATGCCTCGCCGCGAGCCTGCGTGCCGCCTATGATGTTCTTAGTCTGTGTACCGAACTCTATGCATGATCACTTTTGTAAGATGTACCAACTACTATGTAGTATCTATCGTGTTCCTTTCATTATGCATGTTTCGTCATGAATGATTCTTGTCCTCGCAATTTCTCAATGCTGAACTACTCCTGTTTTATATTAGCAGGATGGTTAGGCCAGGTGGTCATGGTCGTGGTGGCAACGCTCCACCGCCGCCTGAGTACATGGCTGGTATGATCCAACAGCTTGAGATGAATCGCCAGTTCATGGAGAATATGATGGCTCAGTTTCGCCCCAATATGAACCAGGAGCCAACCCCACTAACTCTGCAAGATTTCGTGCGCCTGAACCCAACTGTGTACCGCAGCTCAACTCAGCCTCTAGATGCTGATGACTGGCTCCATGACATCACCTATGAGATGGAGTCTGCTGATGTAACCCCTGCCAGCTATGTCACCTTTGCTTCCTTCTTCCTGAAGGGACCCGCAGCTCAATGGTGGGACAGCCACAGGCGTACTCTGCCAGTTGGAACAATCATCACCTAGCCAGACGTCCAAGCTGCCTTCCGTGCTCGCTTCATTCCTCAGGGAGTCATGGACCGGAAGAAGCGGGAGTTTCGCAACCTCACTAAGGGCAACAAAACTGTGGAAGCTTATTAGCGGGAGTTTCTGGATCTGTCCCGCTATGTTGAAGAAGACATTGCAACTGATGCACGTAGACAGGAGAAGTTCCGTGATGGCCTTCAAGCTGATATCTGCTACCTCTTGAGCTTGCGTTGGATTTCCTCGAAGAGGAAGGGATGATGCAGCAGAGTAGCGTAAGTATTTCCCTCAGTTTTTGAGAACCAAGGTATCAATCCAGTAGGAGGCCACGCTCAAGTCCCTTGTACCTGCACAAAACGATAGCTACTCGCAACCAACGCGATTAGGGGTTGTCAATCCCTTCACGGTCACTTACGAGAGTGAGATCTGATAGATATAATATTTTTGGTATTTTTGGTATAGAGATGCAAAGTAAGAAGTAAAGACAAAATAAAAAGCAAAGCAAGATTAAAGTGATGGAGATTGATATGATGAGAATACACCCGGGGGCCATAGGTTTCACTAGTGGCTTCTCTCAAGAGCATAAGTATTCTACAGTGGGTGAACAAATTACTGTTGAGCAATTGACAGAATTGAGCATAGTTATGAGAATATCTAGGTATGATCATGTATATAGGCATCACGTCCGTGACAAGTAGACCGAAATGATTCTGCATCTACTACTATTACTCCACTCATCGACCGCTATCAAGCATGCATCTAGAGTATTAAGTTAAAAATAGAGTAACGCCTTAAGCAAGATGACATGATGTAGAGAGATAAATTCATGCAATATGAAATAAACCCCATCTTGTTATCCTCCATGGCAACGATACAATATGTGCCTTGCTTCCCTTCTATCACAGGGAAAGGACACCGCAAGATCGAACCCAAAGCTAAGCACTTCTCCCATGGCAAGAACTACCAATCTAGTTGGCCAAACCAAACGGATAATTCAAAGAGACTTGCAAAGATAACCAATCATACATAAAAGAATTCAGAGCAGATTCAAATATTATTCATAGATAGACTTGATCATAAACCCACAATTCATCGGTCTCAACAAACACACCGCAAAAATAAGATTACATTGAATAGATCTCTGTCGGTGTCAAAACCGGCAGATCTCGGGTAGGGGGTCCCGAACTGTGCGTCTAGGCCGGATGGTAACAAGAGACAGGGGACACTTTGTTTTACCCAGGTTCAGGCCCTCTCGATGGAGGTAATACCCTACTCCTGCTTGATTAATATTGATGAAATGGGTAGTACAAGAGTAGATCTACCTCGAGATCAAGGAGGCTAAACCCTAGAAGCTAGCCTATGGTATGATTGATGTGTATGGAGTTGATTCTGTCCTACGGACTACAACCCTCCGATTTATATAGACACCGGATAGGGTTAGGGTTACACAGAGTCGGTTACAATGGTAGGAGATCTTGAATATCGCATCGCCAAGCTTGCCTTCCACGTCAAGGAAAGTCCCATCCGGACACGGGATGAAGTCTTCAATATTGTATCTTAATAATCCAGGAGTCCGGCTGAAGGTATAGTCCGGCTACCCGAACACCCCCTAATCCAGGACTCCCTCAGTTGCCCCTGAACCAGGCTTCAATGACGACGAGTCCGGCGCGCAAAATTATCTTCGGCATTGCAAGGCGGGTTCCTCCTCCAAGTCCTTCATAGAAGATTATAATCACCAAGAGTAGTGTCTGGCTCTGTAAAAATAAGTTTCCACATATTGCCATAGAGAGAATAATATTAACACAAATCAAATATGCTGACGTATTCTGTAGTGCACCATCACATTACAGCCAAGTCCTTTACTCGAATCGTTTTTACTTTTCCACCTCAGCATATTTCACGAGGCGGTTTCCTTGGCACGTCTTGTCAAAGCAGAGATCGTGTACCCTCCTTTTATGGGATTCTCATCAATACGGACGTGGGTAACCCAATCGTGCCCGCTTTCTCGATTAAAGCTGAGTCCCAAATGGTCATGGGGAGGGCTCCTGGTATTCAACCTCTTATAAAGAGACCAGGGCCTTGCTCCTTTTTTCAATCTCAAACGAGTTCGCCCATCGCCTCAAGTTCCAACACCCTAGGTTCCAGATTCCAGGCGCTTCGGACCTTCGACAATGTCCGGTTCCGACCTTCAGGGCCGATGGATGCCCTCCTCCGTCACGGAGGAGGACGTGCTAAAGTTGAGAGAGGCTAAGTGCTTGACTGCCGAAATTCCGCACAGGTTGCCTGCTCAAGGGCAGGCTATCCCCAGTCCCCAGCCTGGTGAGAGTGTGGTGTTCGTGTCTCACTTCCTTCGGGGGCTAGGCTTCCCGATGGATCCCTTTGTGAGGGGACTGCTGTTTTATTACGGGCTGGAATTTCACAACTTAGCTCTGGAGTCCATCCTCCATATCTCCTCGTTTATCGTCATATGCGAAGCATTCCTCCGTGTTACCCCTCACTTCGGATTATGGCTCAAGACCTTCAAAGTGGAGCCGAAGGTAATCAAGGGATGGCACGCAAAGTGCGGAGGCGCTATTATAAGCAAAAATGCTGATGCCCCATGGTCAGGAGGAGCTAGGCTTGTGGCAATGAGAGTGGTTTTATATCAACGCTCCCCGGAGCACCAAGTGGGTGGCGCTTCCTGCCTTTCGTTCGGGTCCCCCACCATGGCTGGCGTCATGGTTTAACAGAGGGTTAAGTTGGGGTTTGCCCAAAGACGTGCCCTTGTTGCAGGGCCGCATTAAGGATCTCTTGGAAGGAGACTTTAGCCTGGTCAAGGTGACGCAGGTCATGCTGATTTGCCGAATATTGCCCGACAAACATCGCTCCCTTCGCCTGTGGGAGTTTAATCGGGAGGGACCACGAGCTCTCCAGAATTTCATGGGCGCAACACCTGTGGAGATATATAAATTGTTCTTCGGATCACAAGAGATGTGTCCGGATTTAACCGAGGACGCAAGCCTAAGCTGCAATCGCCCAGATACTCAAGTAAGCAACCTTGTGCCCGGACCTTCTATCCGTATAATAAACTTGCCCCTAAAAGAGCTGTTCTTTTAAACAAGAGTGGATAGCGAAGGCAAAGCTGATCAGGTGTTCGGCTCCCCTTCCTGAAACTAGGCCAGATCCCGTGCTAGTCAGGATGCTGGAAATAATGCCTTTGGAGGGGGAGGACAAGGAAGCTATGGCCTCCTCGAAGGAGGCTGCTTCGAAGGGAGGAACCGACAATTCCTCTCCTAAGGGGAAGAAAAGAGCCACCTCTGACGATCCGGAAACCATGGTCTCGAAGCGGGGGAAAAATCCTCGTCAGAGGGTCCGACGCCGGGGAGTCCCTCGGCTGGACTACGCCCTCAAGGGGATCAGCCCTCCAGCGAGCCGTAAGTAGAGAGAGGTTTTCTTTTTGAGGGATGAGAGAAATCTTTGATTTATATCTGAGAAGATTAACCAAAATTTTACCTTGTAGCTCGGACCTCAGCCCTTCTCAACAGAGCTCGTCTTCGGGGGATCTTCTTCCGGAGATGATGGAGAGCGGGACGCCTCCCCCTGCCGTGCTGCCTAGCGAGGCGGGCGACCCTGAGGTGTCGTCGCGGAGGGTTTCTCTGAATCCGGCAGGGGCGGAAGGTGGCAGTGCGGCCCCCCGAAGTTCTCCGTGTCCGGCCTTCGAAAGAGGCCATAGGAGAAGTCCGACATCGTCTGGTGCTCGGCTGGAGGAGCTAAAGATTCTGCTGGGGCGAGCTTCTATCTCAGAGGAGCACCGTGCATTGATGGGCACGGTGGTTGAAAGGATTTCATCCGCAGAAGACGGATTGCATGAGGACGTCAAAAGCTTGCTGAAGGGTTTTGAGGTATGTTAGATGATGTACACTTTTGTCAGTTGCGCATAAGTAAGATGCGCCCTATGTAGATAGTAGCCCCTTAGACTCTGCGCGTTGTCAAGAAATGACGGCACGCGGAGGATCATAATCCCAGGTCTAAGATGTCGCCTTTGAATTTAGGTGGCGAGGTGTTCGGAATGGAGCCGAACTGATGAATTTGCCGAACTAAAGCGGCAACTGGACGTGGCAGATGCCGACATCGCGCTTGTCAACAAGCGTCTTGATGAGGCTCAAGGTATGTAATTCTTCGGGCGGCGCCAGGTAAGAGGAGCTTCATGCCAGTGTCTTACAATGTGTGTGCTTGACGCAGATGGTACGGCCGCCGTGGAGAATCTTAGGGCAGGTCTTGCCCAAGCTAAGGAGCAAGCCAGAAAAAGCGATGCGGCTACCCAGAAGGCCGTTGAAGAGCTGAGAGCCGAACAGGCTGCTCATTGCCGAAGGAGAGAGGAGATGGTCGAGATGGCCAAAAAGTTAAAAAGCGCTACCGACCGTTGCAGACTTTTTGAAAAAGAAGACCAGGCGAAATAGACGGACTTAGAGAAGGCCGTCGCCAATGCCAAGGATGCGCGCTCTATGATGAGAGCTGCAAAGGAGGAGCTGCGTCAGGCCGAACAGATTGTGGCTGGAAAGCCCTTTATGCTGCGAAGGAAGGTTTGTGATCCGAAGTTTGCTCCGTTGGACCAGATGTGGAGTGTGGAGGACACCTATCTAGATTTGGCAGCGAGTGCTGCTGATGCGACCGAACACTTTCGAGATCAGAAAGATCACGAAGTGGAAAGGCTTTTCTGGTCGCAGTTTCACAATCCAGAGCGTCCACTGGCAGTGGATGATCGTTTGGCACAATGGGCCGAACTGAATAGGTTGTCTGGGCTCGCCATAGAGTTATTTCAGCTTGGTGCAGCAATTCCTTCACGCGGTGCCGCGTATAAATGCAATTAAGAGGTCAGCATGCATAGAGGGCGCTAGGATGGCTCTAGCCCGTGTTAAGACATACTGGGCAGAGATGGAGACCACCATTGTTGCGTCCCGAGATTCGGACCAAAGCCGAGTACCCTCCGAGCACTATTTTTAGGAAGTTCTTGAAGGCGCTCGTGTAATAGAGACGCAGTGCCCGAAAGATGCTATGCAATGATAGCATATGTAATTATAAAGTAATATTTTGATAAACTGTAGTGGCCTTTTTTTATACTTGTGCCTCCAAGTATTGTAAACACCTTCTAAGTGGCCGTTTTAAGATATATATATATATATATATATATATATATATATATATATATATATATATATATATGTATAGAATCATAAAGATGGCAGTCGTTGGCTTCAGCCCCCACGCACATAGTGCGGGGGTGCTCGCAGAAGACGCATTTTCACACTTAACCCAACGTCTTGGTCCTACAAAGGAGGTGATAGCGCAGCGGGCCAGGCAACTGGACTATAATGCTTGAACACTTTCACTTAGCCATAGGAGTTTGAAAATGAGACTCTTTAGGTAGTTCCTTGGTGGCAACTACGCTCGTCCGAATTCGGGGCGCGTATGTGCCTGACCGGGAAGCGGCCCTTCGTTAAAGCGGAGGAATCCAATAGATTCCGATCGGTCATCGAGTGGCTGACCAGTCTCACGCTACATCATGACAGTCAGTTTTCGGCTTTCTCTACTAAGGTGCTCGCCCTGGCCGAACCGGGGGCACAATCGCAGTACTTCTCCTGGTGCTATCTTAGCCGATAGAGCGGAACGTAAGGTAGCCGAACTCAGGAGCCGGGCAACCCAACATTTGACCAAAGACATGATTCGAAGCTGATGCATATAATGCGAAAACTCACGACGCCGAACACTCCCTAAGGCGTTCGGTCTTTTATGAGCGCGGGCCAAACAACACTCTTTATTAAAAAAGCCCCTAGTGTCCAGGTACGTGCAAAAATTCTGACGTGGCCACATGCCAAGACACCAGGCTCCTCCTTGGTTATACTGGAAAGAAAAAACCAGGGGATGTGTAGCAACAAGAGACAGTAAAAAAGGTTTACGCAGGGTCTTAATCTAAAAAGAATCCTTTAGGACGGGTCCCTACTGCACGTCTGCGCCTGTGTCTCCGTTGTGCCGTATCCTGGACGGGCGCCGCACGGTGTTCATCTGTAAAAGAGAGGAACTGAATTGAGAATGGGTCATGCCAAAAAAATAAGCAAAGTATAAAGTAAGATATGGAAGTTTGAGATTTATTGTCTCTTATTGTATATGCGTGGAGCCCCTTGTGCGGGGGTATATGGCTTCTTGGCCTGCATCAATGATTATTTTGCATCGAACTCGTCTATCCGCGTTCGTGGTCTTGAAATGACCTATTTTAAAGTTTTTTGGCCGGTGAGGCCATTTTTCTATGGGGCTGTTAAAGCGGCCGCACTGTCCTCCGCTTAGGGAGGCGCACTTTAGTGCTTTCCCATCAAAGAGATGATGCCTCGTGGACCGCACATCTTAAGCATAAGAGATGCATCATGCGGTATTGCGTTAAATCGAGCGAAAGCTTCGCGTCCCAGTAGTGCTTGATAGCGACTTGAGAATGGGACGACGTGGGTCAGCTTTTCACGGCGGGGGTTATCGGTAGAGCCGAATGTGACTATTAGCCGGAGAAGACCCGTACAATGGGTGTCCGGACCAGGTATTACCCCTTGAAAGGAGGTTTTGCTGCGACGGATTCTTGCTGGGTTTATCCCCATGTGCTGTATTGTATCCTCATATATCAGGTTTAGTCCGCTACCGCCGTCCATAAGGACATTTGAAAACTTGAGTCCGCCAATTATTGGATCGAGTATCAAGGCAGTCCATCCTACATTCTTGATATTCCTAGAATAATCTAGCTGATCGAAGGTGATCGGTTTTGACAACCAGTAGCAGGATCCTTTGGGGATGGGCCGTGTGGTGCGTACCTTTACGGGCACCGCACGTTTTGTTATGTGAAGTGAGTTCACTGTTTTTACTTCTTGCGGGAAGTTCTTTTGTTTCCTGGTGCTCTGCTGTTGGGGTTCGTCCTCGTCTGCGCTTGGTGTGTCGAGCCCCTTTTGTTCGGCATTGAGTCTGCCGGATTGTTTGAAGACCCAACAGTCTCTGTGGGTATGGTTCGCAGGCTTCGCGGGAGTATTGTGTATCTGACATATCCTATCCAGGATTTTACTTAGGTTGATGGGTCATCCCTGTTATCCTTGGGGGGCGATTTTTCCTGATTTTGTCCTGAGCCTTTGAATCCGGCGTTGACTGCCGTGCTCTTCGGACTTTCGTCCTTAGTTCAGCGACGGTTCTTGTTGCGTCGCGGTCTTCCATTTCCATCTCTGGTTTCGGATGTACTTGGGTTGCTGGGGCTGCACCTTGCCAACCAGCTGTCCTCCCCTGCACAAAAGCGGGTCATGAGGCTTGTAAGTGCGGCCATTCTTCTTGGTTTTTCTTGGCCGAGGTGTCTGGCGAGCCATTCGTCTCAGACATTATGCCTGAAAGCTGCTAAGGCTTTGGCGTCCGGACAGTCGACTATCTGATTCTTTTTAGTGAGGAATCTATTCCAGAACTGCCGAGCTGATTCTCCGGGTTGTTGAGTTATGTGACTAAGATCGTCTGCATCCAGAGGACGGACATAGGTCGCTTGAAAGTTTGCTCGGATGGCATTCTCGAGCTCTTCCCAGCTTCCAGTTGTGTTTTCTAGAAGGCTTTTAAGCTAATGCCGGGTTGGCCCTTTAAGCTTAAGGGGTAGATATTTTATGGCGTGGAGATCATCTCCTCTAGCCATGTGTATGTGGAGGATATAGTCCTCGATCCAGACTCCAGGGTCTGTTGTTCCATCATATGCCTCTATGTTTACGGGCTTGAATCCTTCTGGGAATTCATAGTCCAGGACCTCATCGATGAAACATAGGGGGTGTGTGGCACCCCTGTATTTGGGTATGCCGGATTCTGATGATGGCTTCATAGCATTGCTTACGAGAGCTTGCTTTCTTGGCCCATAAATGGACCTGACTGGGCCATGATGCGAATCCTTAAGTGGGTCGCATGCCAATTTAGCTGCGGCGCCGCTTGTCGCTTTATGGGGTCGTCTATCCGACCGTGTGGCTTTTTCATTTTTTGAATGCGAGGGCTCTAAGGCCTCTTCGTTGAATTCAGGCAGTAGCTTTCTTTTCGTATAGCTTCTAGTGCGGCGACTGTCGCCGTACTTATCTGTGGCATTGATTACCTTGCTCCATCTGATCCGGAGTGCATCTTCCGCTGTTTTTAGCTTCCGCTTCTGCTTTTTAGGCTGTGTGCAGTTGCAACGAGCCTCTCATGGATATTCTTTTGCTCTGTGAGTGTATTCACCGTGAGGTCGTCCGGAATGCCGTTTTCGCCGGAGGAGGGATGTTCGGTTTCTCTATCCGTGTTGCCCTGTTCGGATGGTTGCTCTAAGGCCTGCCCGCCGTCTACCGGCTCGTCCTGCTCTATGGCTGGGTTTTTGTCGAGGCGGGGCTTGGGTCGGTGTTTACGCTGACGCCTTCATTGCTTTTCGGGGGGTCGATCTCTCGTCCCCTCCCCTTTTTCCTCGTTGTGGCCTCCCTTAGGGGTGTCCATCATGTACACAACGTGAGATGAGGTGGCTGTCCAATGCCCTATGGGCGTTGGTTCATCGGTATCTGCTCCATCGTCATCCATGCCGTCGATGTCTTCGGAGCCGAAGTCGGGCATGTCGGTTAAATCGTCGACAGTGGCTATAAGGTGGGTGGTGGGTGGGTTTTGGATTTCTTCATCGTCCGCATCCCAACTTTGCTGACCGTAGTCCGGCCAGAGCTCTCCTGACAACGAGAGAGACTTTAGAGAATTCAGGATGTCGCCGAAGGGCAAGTGCTGAAAGATGTCTGCGGCGGTGAACTCCATCATCGGCGCCCGATCAGATTCGATTGGCAGGGGCGCGGGGGGTTCGGAGTCCGGGGTGGAGTCCGAACCCTTGGAGTCACGGGTTGTGCAGAGTGCGGGGCTAGCGTTCGGCTCGATCGCTTTTGGGATCGCAGCCCCTGAGGTGACGTCCAACCGCTCATCCTCGATTGGCGCAGTGGGCTCCGAATCGATGGTCGGAACCGGTGCATGTGCGGCCTCCAAAGCGCTGTTCGGCAGCAGAGCTATATCATGCCCATCGAGACAGTGCGGCGCGCTTGACTGTGGCATGAATCCATCGAAGATCAAGTCCTCGTGGATGTCAGCTATGTAGTTTAGGCTTCCAAGCCTGGCCTGATGGCCGGGGCGTAGCTTTCGATCTGCTCAAGGTGGCCAAGCGAATTGGCCCGCAGTGCGAAGCCGCTGAAGACTAAGATCTGTCCAGGGAGAAGACTCTCAACCTGGACTGCATCGTTGTCGATGATCGAAGGAGCCATCGGGCCTAAAGGCGACGACACAGAGGAACTCTCAATGAAAGCACCAACGTTGGTGTCAAAACCGACAGATCTCGGGTAGGGGGTCCCGAATTGTGCGTCTAGGCCGGACGGTAACAGGAGACAGGGGACACTTTGTTTTACCCAGGTTAGGGCCCTCTCGATGGAGGTAATACCCTACTCCTGCTTGATTAATATTGAAGATATGGGTAGTACAAGAGTAGATCTACCTCGAGATCAAGGAGGCTAAACCCTAGAAGCTAGCCTATGGTATGATTGATGTGTATGGAGTTGATTCTGTCCTACGGACTACAACCCTCCGGTTTATATAGACACCGGATAGGGTTAGGGTTACACAGAGTCGGTTACAATGGTAGGAGATCTTGAATATCGCATCACCAAGCTTGCCTTCCACGCCAAGGAAAGTCCCATCCGGACACGGGACGAAGTCTTCAATCTTGTATCTTCATAATCCAAGAGTCCGGCTGAAGGTATAGTCCAGCTACCCGAACACCCCCTAATCCAGGAATCCCTCAATCTCCACAAGAGAGGGGGAGAACTTTGTATTGAGATCCAAAAAGAGAGAAGAAGCCATCTAGCTACTAACTATGGACCCAAAGGTTTGTGGTAAACTACTCACACTACATCGGAGGGGCTATGATGATGTACAAGTCCTCCATGATGACGGCCCTCTACGGTGGAGCTCCGGAACTGGCCCCAAGATGGGATCTCGTGGATACAGAAAGTTGCGGCGGTGGAATTAGGTTTTTGGCTCCTTTTCTATTCGTTTGGGGGTACGTAGGTATGTATAGGAGGAAGGAGTACGTCGGTGGAGCACCGAGGGGCCCACAAGGCAGGGGGCGCGCACCGCCTCTCTGATGCCTTGGCGTAGGGTCCAAGTCTCCTGGATCACGTTCGGTGAGAAAATCACGTTCCCAAAGGTTTCATTCCGTTTGGACTCCGTTTGATATTCCGTTTCTTCGAAACACTGAAATAGGCAAAAAAACAGCAATTCTGGGCTGGGCCTCCGGTTAATAGGTTAGTCCCAAAAATAATATAAAAGTAGAAATAAAGCCCAATATAGTCCAAAACAGTAGATACTATAGCATGGATTATAGATACGTCCTCGAGTAGGTAAATGATAAAAAGAGAATTTTTGATGCGGAGTGCTACTTGGCATAATTTCAATGCAAATCTTCTTAATTGTGATATGAATATTCAGATTCGAAAGATTCAAGACAAAAGTTCATATTGACATAAAAAATAATAATGCTTCAAGCATACTAACAAAGCAATTATGTCTTCTCAAAATAACATGGCCAAACAAAGTTATCCCTACAAACTCATATATTCTGGCTATGCTCTATCTTCACCAAACAAAGTATTTAAATCATGCACAACCCCGATGACAAGCCAAGCAATTGTTTCATACTCTAACTTTTTCAAAACTTTTTCAATCTTCACGCAATATATGAGCGTGAGCCATGGATATAGCACTATAGGTGGGATAGAATGGTGGTTGTGGAGAAGACAAAAAGGAGAAGATAGTCTCACATCAACTAGGCGTATCAACGGGCTATGGAGTAGCCCATCAATAGATATCGATGTGAGTGAGTAGGGATTGCCATGCAACGGATGCACTAGATCTATAAGTATATGAAAGCTCATCAAAAGAAACTAAGTGGGTGTGCATCCAACTTGCTTGCTCATGAAGAGCTAGGGCAATTTGAGGAAGCCCATCATTGGAATATACAAGCCAAGTTCTATAATACAAGCCAAGTGATAACATGAGAGACTCTCTACTATGAAGATCATGGTGCTACTTTGAAGCACAAGTGTGGTAAAAGGATAGTAACATTGTCCCTTCTCTCTTTTTCTCTCATTTTTTTATTTGGGCCTTTTCTCTTTTTTTATGGCCTCTTTTTATTTGGGCTTCTTTGACCACCTTTTTTTCGTCCGGAGTCTCATCCTGACTTATGGGGGAATCATAGTCTCCAGCATTCTTTCCTCACTGGGACAATGCTCTAAAAATGATGATCATCACACTTTTATTTTTCTTACAACTCAACAATTACAACTCGATACTTAGAACAAAATATGACTCTATATGAATGCCTCCGGTGGTGTACTGGGATATGCAGTATGACAATGATGGAGTGTGTCATAATAAACGGAACGGTGGAAAGTTGCATGGCAATATATCTCGGAAAGGCTATGGAAATGCCATAATAGGTAGGTATGGTGGCTGTTTTGAGGAAGGTGTATGGTAGGTGTATGATACCGGCGAAAAGTGCGTGGTATTAGAGAGGCTAGCAAAGGTGGAAGGGTGAGAGTGCGTATAATCCATGGACTCAACATTAGTCATAAAGAACTCATATACTTATTGCAAAAATCTAGAATTATCAAAGCAAAGAACTCATATACTTATTGCAAACATTGGTAGGAAAAGACCATCGCTCGTCCCCGACCGCCACTCATAAGGAAGACAATCAATAAATAAATCATGCTCTGACTTCATCACATAACGGTTCACCATACGTGCATGCTACGGGAATCACAAACTTTAACACAAGCATTCTTTAAATTCACAACTACTCAACTAGCATGACTTTAATATTATCACCTCCATATCTCAAAACAATTATATGTTTAAATCTTTTCTTAGTATTAAACACACTCAAAAGAAAGTTTCACAAATCGTGAATACCAAGCATATTATTATTAAGCAAATTACCATGCTATTAAGACTCTCAAAATAATTTAAGTGAAGCATGAGAGATCAATAGTTTCTTTAAAACAAATCCACCATCGTGCTCTAAAAGATCTAAGTGAAGCACACAGAGCAAAATTATAACGCTCAAAAGATATAAGTGAAGCACATAGAGCAAAATTATAATGCTCAAAAGATATAAGTGAAGCACATAGAGCAAAACTACTTAGCTCAAAAGATATAAGTGAAGCACATAGAGCAAAACTACTTAGCTCAAAAGATATAAGTGAAGCACATAGAGTATTCTATCAAATTTTAATTCATGTATGGCTCTCTCAAAAGGTGTGTAGAGCAAGGATGATTGTGGCATACTAAAACACAAAGACAAAAATAATACAAGACGCTCCAAGCAAAACGCATATCATGTTGGTGAATAAAAATATAGCTCCAAGTAAATTACCAATGGAAGTGGACGAAAGAGGGGATGCCTTCCGGGGCATCCCCAAGCTTTGACTTTTTGGTGTACTTGGATTATCTTGGGGGTGCCATGGGAATCCCCAAGCTTAGGCTCTTGCCACTCCTTGTTCCATAATCCATCACAAGAATTCACCCAAAACATGAAAACTTCACAACACAAAACTTAAAGTAGAAAACTCGGGAGCTCCGTTAGCGAAAGAAAACGAAAGACCACTTCAAGGTACTGTAATGAACTCATTATCTATTTATATTGGTGTTAAACCTACTGTATTCCAACTTCTCTATGTATTATAAACTATTTTACTAACCATAGATTCATCAAAATAAGCAAACAACACACGAAAAACAGAATCTCTCAAAAACAGAACAGTCTGTAGTAATCTGTAGCTAGCGCAAGATCTGTAACCCCAAAAATTCTAAAATAAATTTCTGGACGTGAGGAATTTATCTATTAATCATCTACAAAAAAAATTAACTACATATCACTCTTAAAATAAAAATGGCAGCAGTTCTCGTGAGCGCTAAAGTTTCTGTTTTTTACAGCAAGTTCAACAAGACTTTCCCCAAGTCTTCCCAACAGTTCTACTTGGCACAAACACTAATTAAACACAAAAAACACAACCAAAACAGAGGCTAAATAATTTACTTATTGAATAACATCAAAGATAAATATTGGGTTGACTCCCAACAAGAGCTTTTCTTTAAAGCCTTATAGCTAGGCATTGATAATTTTAATGATGCTCACATGAAAGACAAGAATTGAAGCACAAAAGGAGCATCATAAAGCATGTGAAAAACACATATAAGTCTAACATACTTCCTATGCAGAGGCATCTTATAGGCAAACAAATTATCAAGGCAAGCAAAACCTAGCATATGCAAGGAAGAGGAAAGAAATAATAGCAATCTCAACATAACGATAGGTAATTTAGTAACATGAAAATTTCTACAACCATATTTTCCTCTATCATAGTAATTACATTTAGAATCATAAGCAAATTCAACAAAATTGCTATCAGATAAAATATTTTTGACATGATCCACATGCATGCAAAGTTGGCACTCTTCCAAAATAGTGGGATTAACATTAACTAAAGTCATGACTTCTCCAAACCCACTTTAATCAAGATTTTCATAAGATTGAACTTTCTCCAAATATGTGGGATCTAAAATTGACACTCTTCCAAACCCACTTTCAATAATATTGCAAACACTATTATCAATCTCATATTCATCATAGGGCTTAAATAAATATTCAAGATCATAAGAAGAATCACCCCAATCATGATCATTGCAACAAGTAGAGGACATAGCGAAACTAGCATCCCCAAGCTTTTGGTTTTGCATATTATTAGCACAATTGACATTAATAGAATTTATAATAACATCATTGCAATCATGCTTTTTATTCAAAGTTCTATCGTGAATCACTTCATAAAATACTTCATCGCAATTTTCAGATTCACGAATTTCAAGCAAAACTTCATAAAGATAATCTAGTGCACAAAACTCACGAGCAATTGGTTCAACATAACTGGATCTCTTAAAAAGATTAGCAAGCGAATGAGGATCCATAAATCTTAGGTTCTCTGTTTAGTAATAAATAAAGGACTATTCCAACCATACGAGCAAACAAAAGGCAAGCGAGGAAAAGGCAAACAGAGAAAGGAGGAGGAGAAGGAGAAGGAGATTGGGAAAGAGAGGGCGAATAAAACGGCAAGGCTGAAGTGGGGGAGAGGAAAACGAGAGGCCAATGGCAAATAATGTAATGCGAGAGATAGGGATTGTGATGGGTACTTGGTATGTTGACTTTTTGCGTAGACTCCCCGGCAACGGTGCCAGAAATCCTTCTTGCTACCTCTTGAGCTTGCGTTGGATTTCCCCGAAGAGGAAGGGATGATGCAGCAGAGTAGCGTAAGTATTTCCCTCAGTTTTTGAGAACCAAGGTATCAATCCAGTAGGAGGCCACACTCAAGTCCCTCGTACCTGCACAAAACGATAGCTACACGCAACCAACGCGATTAGGGGGTGTCAATCCCTTCATGTTCACTTACGAGAGTGAGATCTGATAGATATAATATTTTTGGTATTTTTGGTATAGAGATGCAAAGTAAAAGTAAAGGCAAAATAAAAAGCAAAGCAAGATTAAAGTGATGGAGATTGATATGATGAGAATAGACCTGGGGGCCATAGTTTCACTAGTGGCTTCTCTCAAGAGCATAAGTATTCTACGGTGGGTGAACAAATTACTGTTGAGCAATTAACAGAATTGAGCATAGTTATGAGAATATCTAGGCATGATCATGTATATAGGCATCACGTCCGTGACAAGTAGACCGAAATGATTCTGCATCTACTACTATTACTCCACTCATCGACCGCTATCCATCATGCATCTAGAGTATTAAGTTAAAAACAAAGTAACGCCTTAAGCAAGATGACATGATGTAGAGAGATAAATTCATGCAATATGAAATAAACCCCATCTTGTTATCCTCGATGGCAATGATACAATACGTGCCTTGCTGCCCCTTCTGTCACTGGGAAAGGACACCGCAAGATCGATCCCAAAGCTAAGCACTTCTCCCATGGCAAGAACTACCAATCTAGTTGGCCAAACCAAACGGATAATTCAAAGAGACTTGCAAAGATAAACAATCATTCATAAAAGAATTCAGAGAAGATTCAAATATTATTCATAGATAGGCTTGATCATAAACCCACAATTCATCGGTCTCAACAAACACACCACAAAAAGAAGATTACATCGAATAGATCTCCACAAGAGAGGGGGAGAACTTTGTATTGAGATCCAAAAAGAGAGAAGAAGCCATCTAGCTACTAACTATGGACCCGAAGGTCTGAGGTAAACTACTCACACTTCATCGGAGGGGCTATGATGATGTAGAAGCCCTCCGTGATGACAACCCTCTCCGGTGGAGCTCCGGAACAGGACCCAAGATGGGATCTCATGGATACAGAAAGTTGCAGCGGTGGAATTAGGTTTTTGGCTCCTTTTCTATTCATTTGGGGGTACGTAGGTATATATAGGAGGATGGAGTACGTCGGTGGAGCACCGAGGGGCCCACGAGGCAGGGGGCGCGCCCTAGGGGGGCGCCCCCCACCCTCGTGACCACCTCTTTGATGCCCCGGCGTAGGGTCCAAGTCTCCTGGATCACGTTCGGTGAGAAAATCAAGTTCCCGAAGGTTTCATTCTGTTTGAACTTTGATATTCCGTTTCTTCGAAACACTGAAATAGGCAAAAAAGAGCAATTCTGGGCTGGGCCTCCAGTTAATAGGTTAGTCCCAAAAAATAATATAAAAGTGGAAAATAAAGCCCAATATAGTCCAAAACAGTAGATAATATAGCATGGAGCAATCAAAAATTATAGATACGTTGGAGACGTATCAATATCAAGCCCGCACTTCTAGTGCATGACTTTGCTGATTTCGCCACCTTGGTGAACAAGGCCATCAATGCCGAAACTGGTCTACAGGAACACCAGAGCTCTCAAAGGCGCAACCGTGACATGGGCTCATCTTCGGGCCCATCCTCGCAGAAGCGTAGGATATGGATTCCCAGTAGCATGTACCAGCCAACTGCACCTGCTCCAAGGCAGTCCTATGCTGCACCACGTCTGCCTCCCCCACCAACTAGGCAGCCAAGGCTTCTAGCTCCACCACCCCAAGCTCCTGTTCCCACTCCCAATAATGGTCTGTGCTACAAGTGTGGCCAACCAGGTCACCTCGCCAGGAACTGCTTTCAAAACCAGAATCAACTGGCCCTTCCTGCAACTGGTCTTGGAAGCAACCAGCCACGCAACAACAATGCCAAGTATTATGGCCGTGTTCATGCCAACCACGTTGATCTCAATGAAGTCTAGACCAGCCCGCTACTGTGATGGGTACACTCCTCGTAAATTCAGTACTTGCACCTATTTTATTCGATTCAGGAGCATCGCATTCATTCATGTCAGAAGATTTTGCATACAAGCATGACGTTAAATGTGAGGAGATGAACACTTCGGTATTGGTAAAAACCCCCGTCGGACAATGTCAAACCTCACTGGTTGGCATCGACGTCCCCGTGGAAATCGAAGGGTTGGAATTCTATGCCTCTCCCATTATCCTGAAGTCGTCTAACATTGACCTCATTCTGGGGATGGATTGGTTGAAAGCGCATACTGCTTCTATAGTTTGCGCCACTAAGACCGTCCATCTGCTACATCCTTCCGACGAAATAGTTACTTACCAGGCTCATCTAGTTCAAAATGTCGAGGCACGACTTTATGCCTTGAATGCGTTGAACGCTGCACCACTCGAGGGCATTGAAAATATTCCCGTCATTCATGAATTCCAAGACTTCTTCCAAGAAGAACTTCCAGGGATTCCCCCTGCTAGAGCTGTCGAATTCGTCATCGACTTGAAACCCGGCACAACCCCTATAGCTAAACGACCCTACAAGATGCCGCCGCATTAACTCATTGAGCTTAAGGAGGAAATCGACAAATCTCTTGTCAAAGGTTTTATTCAGCCTAGTTGCTCTCCCTGTGGAGCACCTTCTCTCTTTGTTAAGAAGAAGGATGGGACAAACCGATTGGTCCAGGACTACCGTCCTATAAACCAAGCTACCATTCAGAATAAATATCCTCTTCCTCGGATCAATGATCTTTATGATCAACTGGCTGGCTCGTCAGTGTTCTCCAAACTCGACTTGAGGTTGGGTTACCACCAGATCCATGTTCGTGAAGAGGATATCCCAAAGACCGCCTTCGTGACTCGGTATGGGTCTTACGAGTACACCGTCATGTCATTCCGCTTAACAAATGCTCCCGCCACCTTCTCTCGTCTGATGAACTATATATTCATGGATTACCTCGACAAGTTCGTCGTGGTTTATCTGGATGATATCCTTGTATTTTCCAAGAAGAAAGAAGAACATGCTGAACATCTTCGTCTTGTGCTCGAAAAGCTTCGAGAGCACTAGCTCTATGCTAAGTATTCCAAGTGTGAATTCTGGCTCCCCAAAGTAACCTATCTTGGGCATGTCATCTCCAAGGATGGTATTGCCGCAACCCTGAATGAGTGCAGGCTATTCTCGATTGGACTCCTCCGAAGAATGTCAAGCAAGTCCAATTCGTTGAGAACTTCTCCAAGATTGCCAAGCCTCTGACTAATCTGTTGCATAAGGGTGTCAAGTTCGAATGGACAGACAAGTGGCAGGAAAGTTTCCAGGCGCTCAAAGACAAGTTGACTTCTGCCCCAGTGCTTGCTCCAGCTGATACTAAGAAGGACTTCGTCATTTACTGCGACGCTTCCCGTCAAGGATTAGGCTGTGTCCTAATGCAAGAGCGCAGAGTGATTGCTTATGACTCTCATCAACCGCGCCCTCATGAAGAAAACTACCCAGTTCACGACCTCGAGCTTGCTGGTGTCATTCATGCACTGAAGCAGTGGCGACATTACCTTCTTCGTAATCGTTGCGAAATCTTCACCGACCACCAAAGTCTGAAGTATCTGTTTACTCAGCCAGATCTGAACCTCCGTCAGCAGAGATGGATGTAGACTATTGCAGACTTTGACGTGGGTATATGCTATACCCCCGGCAAGGCTAATGTAATGGTTGATGCCTTGAGCCGCAAGTCTTACTGCAACCACCTCCAGGTACACAAAGTTCAGCCCTCGCTTGTCGAAGAATTTAGAAAGCTAAACCTTCATATTGTTCCTCCTGGAGCACTCGCTCCCCCTCCCCCAGAGTTCCAAAAGATGAATCTTCATGTTGTTACTAAGGGTTCTCTAAATACCCTGGCTGTCGTACCAGATCTCGTAGCTGGTATAAAGACTATTCCAAGTTATGACTCTGAATTCCATAAGATTAAACGCCATCTAGAAGAAGGAAAACCCTCATTCTTCATTATCGCCGATGATGGCGCCTTGTACTTGAAAGGCCGCCTAGTGGTACCATGTTCGAACAAAAACGTGGATAAGACTAAAAGGGTTATGAAAGAAGCTCATGACATGCCTCTGTCCATCCATCCTGGTAGCACAAAGATGTACCAGGATATTCGTCAAAGATTCTGGTGGTCTAATATGAAGGAGGACTTTGCTTGTTATGTTGCTGAGTGTGACGTTTGCCGCCGTATCAAAGAAGAGCATCAAAGGCCTGCTGGAACTCTGCAACCTATCTCTATTCCTGAAGGGAAATGGCACCATGTTGAAATGTACTTCGTCACTGGATTTCCCAAATATCAGAAAGGTAATGATGCTATTCTTGTCATCATTGACCGGCTTTCTAAACTTGCACATTTTCTGGCGCTCAAAGAGACAATCACTGCTAGTCAGCTTGCTACTCTCTACATGTCCAGAATTGTTTCACTTCACGGTATTCCATTGGTTATCAGTTCAGACCGTGGTAGCTTATTCACTTCAAGATTTTGGGCAAGTTTCCAAGAAGCTATGGGAACTCATCTGTCGTTCAGTACTGCGTTTCATCCTCAGTCGCAAGGTCAAGTTGAACGTGTCAACCAAGTTCTCGAAGACATGCTTCGAGCTTGTGTAGTTTCCTTTGGCAAGAAATGGGAGGAATCTCTTCCATATGCCGAGTTCTCTTATAATAATAGCTATCAAGCTAGTCTGAAGATGTCCCCCTTCGAAGTGCTATATGGACGAAAGTGTCGGACCCCCCTGAACTGGTCAGAAACTGGGGAACGTCCACTCTTTGGTCCGGATATTATCCAACATGCCGAAGAACAAGTCCGCATTATTCGCGAGAATCTCAAGACTGCTCAGTCACGTCAGAAAAGTCAGTTTGACCGTCATCACCAAGACATGGTCTATCAACCTGGCGAAAAGGCTTATCTTTGAGTTACACCAATGAAGGATGCTCACCACTTCGGGATCAAGGGAAAGCTAGCTCCTCGCTATATCGGTCCCTTCACTATTCTCGAAAGGCGTGGAAAAGTGGCATATCAACTAGAGCTTCCGCCAAACCTTTCCCAGGTTCACGACGTGTTCCACGTGTCACAACTCCGCCGTTGCTTGAAGGATCCAATCCGAGCAGTGGATCATGAAGTGCTCGAATTGCAACATGACCTCTCCTATAAAGAGCATCCGGTCGGCATTCTCGACCAAGCTGAACGCCGCACACGTCAGAAGACGATCAAGTTCCTCAAAGTCCAGTGGTCGAATCACTCTGAAGATGAAGCCACTTGGGAACGCGAGGACCGCCTGCGTGATGAATACCCCACACTATTTCCTTCTACCTCCTAAATCTCGGGACGAGATTTCTTGTAGTGGAGGAGTTTAGTAACGCCCGGGTAATCAAGCTACAGTAATTCCACGCTAATAGTGCCACGTCACCACGGTTACTGTTGCTAATCTACCATTAGTTCGAAACCGAGTCAAAACCGAGTCAAATTCAAATTTAAAATAAAGTTAAATAATAAAAATTTCAAAAGCTAAAACAAAAATGTTTGGGCGGTGCCATAATCTGCATATGTAATTATGGTGTAGTAAACACATTTTTATAAAAGGCCTAAATAATTTAAAATGATTTTAAATAGAAAAGTAAATAAATAAAAGAAAAGAAAATACAAAAAAAGAAAACTAAAATTAGAAAAAAGGAGAAAGCCCCCCGGCCCCTTGGGCTTCGGCCCACGAGGCCGCAACTGACCGGCCCAGCCGGCCACCCCCCCACTCTCTCCTTAACCCCCCACTACCCAGACCCCCACCAACATGCCCCACTCCCCCTGAAATATCTCCCCCTCTCTCGATTGGATCGGGATCGGGAGGCCGCTCGACGCCGCTCCGTGCTCGGAGAACGCCACCTTGACGGAGCCCCTACCTCGCCGGACTGCCTCCTCAACCCCGCCGGCCTGCTTCTCCTCCGATGCCGTCGTCCCCATCGACCACCTCGCGCCCCACTGCCCGTGCCCAACGCCCACCATGAGCATGAGCCCCTCCCTCTTCTCTCTCCCTCCCGCATCGTGACCACGCCCGTCCGTGCTCTCGCACACGCCGTGCCCGCCGCGACCCCTGCTGGCTGCGCCCGGGCCGTGCTCGGCCATCGCCCGCTGGCGCATCGGCTCCCACTCCCCACGATGCCACGCCCACGGCCCGCACGCCGGACCCGCTGTTGCCGCCCACGCCACGCACCGCCTCGATGCCCCACTGCTCCCGCTGCCCAGCCTGGCGCCCTCGCCGTGTCCGCCTCCCGCAGCTCCGCTGCTGCCTTGCTCTGCGGCCCTGCCGCTCGCGTGCGCTGCCGTGCTCACCGCGCCCTCATGCGTCGCTCGCGCCCGCCATCGACCGCGTCTCCTGTTGCCGCCCCTGACGCCGTTCGTCAGCCGCGCCCCGCAGCCGCCTCGCTCCCGCTCGTGAACCATGGTCGCGCCCCCTCCGCCCCTGCTGCCGACTATTGCATGCCGCTGCGCCGCTCCCTCCTCGCCCTGTGGTGGTCCGGCAGCACCCCTCCACGGCCTCGGCGTCCTCCTCAGATGGCGGCCCGCTTCGCCACGGCCCCGCCCCGCCGTGGCCTCGCCGGCACCCGTGCCTGCAAACTGCCCCGGGCCTCCCTGCCCCGGCGATCTGGGCGAACGCCCAGTTGGGCGCCGCAACGCCTGACCCGTCCCGTAGCGCCCGTAACCCGCTATGGCCCCTTAGCCAATGACAGAGGGGCCCCACGGCCAGAACGTTTTTTTAAAAGGGGATTAAATAATAATAATAAGAATAAATAAAATTAATAATTAATTAATTAACTTAATTAATGTTAATTAATTAATTAAAGAATTAATTAAACTAATTAATCCTGATTAGATTAACCTAATAAATTAACTAAACCCTACTTACCCTAAAAGTGTATGACAGGTGGGTCCCACTAGACCCATGCGTCAGTTTGACCCAGTCAACCCCTATTGACTGCTGACGTCAGCATGACATGATGCTGATGTCATAAATCCAATTTCAAATTAAATTGAATAATTAATTAAATTCCAGAAATTAATAAAATATTTAGAAAATCATATCTTTTAATCTGTAACTTGGATTAAATTATTTTCAAAATGAAAGTTGCTCAGAACGACGAGACGAATCCGAATACGCAGCCCGATCGTCTGCCACGCATCCCTAGCATAGCAAACACACAACTTTCCCCCTCTGGTTCATCTGTCCGAAAACGTGAAACACCGGGAATACTTTCCTGGATGTTTCCCCCTTCACCGGTACCACCTCGTACCGCGTTAGGGCACCCCTAGCACCGATACTTGTCATGTCATGCATCACTATGCATCTGTTTGCTTAATATTTATTGTTTCTTCCCCCTCTTCTCTCGCTAGACACCGAGACCGACGCCGCTGCTACCTAGTACGACTACGGTGTTGACGACCCCTCTCTCTTGCCAAAGCAACCAGGCAAGCCCCCCTGATCACCAGATATCGCCTAGTCTTCTCTATACTGCTTGCATTAGAGTAGTGTAGCATGTTACTGCTTTCCGTTAATACTATCCTGATGCATAGCCTATCCTTGCTACTATTGTTGTTACCTTTACATGTAATCCTAACGCTTAGTATAGGATGCTAGTTTATCATCAGTGGCCCTACATTCTTGTCCATCTACCATGCTATACTATCGGGCCGTGATCACTCGGGAGGTGATCACGGGTATATACTATATACTTTATACATGATACATGTGGTCACTAAAGTCGGGTCGGCTCGTGGAGCACCCACGAGTGATTCACGGATTGGGGGCTAAAAGGACCTTTGTCCCAACAGCCCTCTGTGTGGACCTTTGTGGCGAAGCGACAGGGCAGGTTGAGACCACCTAGGAGAGAGGTGGGCCTGGCCCTGGTCGGTGTTCGCGGTTATTTCAAGATAACACGTTTAACAAGATCTCGGTATTTGATCTGAGGCTGGCCACTTGCCTATACGCACTAACCATCTATGCAGGGACAGTTATGGGCACTTGATGTCGTGGTATCAGCCGAAGCCTTCGTGACGTCAGCGACTGAGCGGCGCGCGCCGGGTTGGACCATGTAACGCAACTTCCTTTGTAATGGAGGTTGCTAGGTCTGCTCTCCGGCCGCGTACGCAACGTGCAAGTGTGCAATGGGCGATGGGCCCATACCCCTGCGCCATAGGGTTTAGACCGGCGTGCTGACCTCTCTGTTGTGCCTAGGTAGGGCTGCGACATGTTGATCTTCCGAGGCCGAGCATGACCCAGGAAAGTGTGTCCGGACAAAGGGGATCGAGCGTGTTGGTAAATGTGGTGCACCCCTACAGGGAAGTTAATCTTTTCGAATAGTCATGTCCCCCAGTAAAAGGATGACCCAGAGTTGTACCTTGACCTTATGACAACTTGAACCGGATACTTAATAAAATACACCCTTCCAAGTGCCAGATACAACCGGTAATCGCTCTCTCACAGGGCGACGAGGGGAGGATCATCTATTAGGATTATGCTACACGATGCTACTTGGTGAACTTACCATCTACTCTCTTCTCCTGCTGCAAGATGGAGGTGGCCAGAAGCGTAGTCTATAATAGGACTAGCTATCCCCCTCTTATTCCGGCATTCTGCAGTTCAGTCCACATATGATACCCTTAATCCTTTTGATACCAATGCATACATATGTAGTGTAGCTCCTTGCTTGCGAGTACTTTGGATGAGTACTCACGGTTGCTTTGCTCCCTCTTTTCCCCCTTTCTATACCCGATTGATGCGAACAGATGTTGGAGCCTAGGATCCAGACGCCACCGTCGACAATGACTACTACTACTCGGGAGGTGCCTACTACTACGTGTAGCCCGCTGACGACGACCAGGAGTAGTTTAGGAGGATCCCAGGCAGGAGGCCTGCGGCTCTTTCGATTTGTATCCCAGTTTGTGCTAGCCTTCTTAAGGCAAACTTGTTTAACTTATGTCTGTACTCAGATATTGTTGTTTCTGCTGACTCGTCTATGATCGAGCTCTTGTATTCGAGCCCTCGAGGCCCCTGGCTTGTAATATGATGCTTGTATGACTTATTTTTATTTGTAGAGTTGTGTTGTGATATCTTCCCCCGAGTACCTGATCTTGATCGTACAGGTTTGCATGTATGATTAGTGTATGGTCAAATCAGGGGCATCACACGAGCTTTCCATATATTGTTCTTCGCTTATTTACTTTTCAATTTCTATTGTTATCATCACTACAAAACACAAAAAATATTACTTTTGCTACCGTTTCCTTTTACCACCGTTACCACTACTATCATATTACTTTGCTACTAAATACTTTGCTGTAGATATTAAGTTTCCAGGTGTGGTTGAATTGACAACTCAGCTGCTAATACTTGTGAATATTCTTTGGCTCCCCTTGTGTCGAATCAATAAATTTGGTTTGTATACTCTACCCTCGAAAACTGTTGCAATCCCCTATACTTGTGTGTTATCACTTGTGCATAGAAACTATGCATAGACCTAGCTCATGATGCCACTGTTGGGGATCGTTGCAGAAATTAAAAAATTTCTACGCATCACCAAGATCAATCTATGGAGAGACTAGCAACGAGAGAGAGGGGAGTGTATCTTCATACCCTTGAAGATCGCGATATAGAAGCGTTACAAGAACGCGGATGAAGGAGTCGTACTCCCAGCGATTCAGATCGCAGTAGATTTCGGTCTAAGCACCGAACAATGGCGCCTCCACGTTCAACACACGTATAGCCCGGGGATGTCTCCTCCTTCTTGATCCAGCAAGGGAAGAGGAGAAGTTGAGGAAGAGCTCCGGCAGCACGACGATATGGTGGTAGAACTTGCAGTTCTCCAGCAGGGCTTCGCCAAGCACTACTACAACCACTAGTAGAAAAAGGGTCAAACGTGAAGCACATTAGTGCCAATTTGAATTTGAGTAGGCACTAATGGTACCATTAGTGCCGGTTCGAACGGCTATGCATTAATGCCGGTTCGTGTTGAACCTTTAGTACCGGTTCGTGCGACGAACCGGTACTAAAGGGGTGATGGCAGGCTGGCGTCAGGCCGGGGCCCCACGATCACCTTTAGTACCGGTTCGTGTAACAAACTGGTACTAAAGGGGTCTGACCTATAGTACTGGTTTGTGACACAAACCGGCACTATAGGGCAATTTTCAAACTTTACCCCCCCCCCCTCGTGTGTCGCCATTTCAGTTCTGAAAAAATCAAAAGAAAATGATAAAAATTTCAAAAAATAAAATCCTGCGAGAGGTAGTTATATTACTACATCTACTAGTCAGGAAAATTTGAAAACTTAAATTTGGACATGTTTTGCAAAAAGTGTAGGGAAAATGTAAAACGGCTATAACTTTTGCATACGATGTCAGAAAAAAATGTAACACCAACCAGTACTAAAGGTCTCCCGTACCAGGACACGAGCTCACGCCACGTGGTGGCACTTTAGAGCCGGTTCGTGCCGAACCGGTACTAAAGGGGGGGCCTTTAGTGCCCACCCCCTAGTGCCGGTTATGGAACCGGCACTAAAGGCCCTTACGAACCGGTGCTAAAGCTCCGTTTTCTACTAGTGTACTACTGCGGAGGTGTTGGGGAGGGAGAGGGATGCGCCAGGAGAAGGGGTGCGGCAGCCCTCCCACGTCCCCTCTATTTGTAGGGGCAAGGGAGAGGGGGCCCGGCCCCCCTCCAGATGGATCTAGAGGGTGGGCGGCGACCAAGGGGAGGTGGCTTGCTCCCCAAGCCAAGGGGGCGCCCCCTTTAGGGTTTCCCCTAAACCCTAGGCGCATGGGCCTGATACGTCCATTTTGCATCATGCTTTTATATCAATATTTATTGCATTATGGGCTGTTATTACACATTATGTCACAATACTTAAGCCTATTCTCTCTTATTTTACAAGGTTTACATAAAGAGGGAGAATGTCGACAGCTGGGATTCTAGGCTGGAAAAGGAGCAAATATTAGAGACCTATTCTGCACAGCTCCAAAAGTCCTGAAACTTCATGGAAGTCATTTTCATAATATATAAAAATACTGAGCGCAAGAAGTTCTAGAGGGGGGCCACAACCGGGCCACGAGGGTGGGGGTCACGCCCTACCCCCTGGGCGTGCCCCCTGCCTCGTGGGCCCCCTGGTGGCCCTTCAATGCCCATCTTCTACTATATGGAGTCCTTCATCAAGGAAAAAGACATAAGCAAGCTTTCGGGAGGAGACTCTGCCGCCACGAGGCGGAACCTTGGCGGAACCAATCTAGGGCTCTGGCGGAGCTGTTCTGCCGGGGAAACTTCCCTACAGGAGGGGGAAATCATCGCCATCGTCATCACCAACGATCCTCTCATCGGGAGGGGGTCAATCTCCATCAACATCTTCACTAGCACCATCTCCTCTCAAATCCTAGTTCATCCCTTGTATCCAATTCTTGTCTCTAAGTCTAGGATTGGTACCTGTGGGTTGCTAGTAGTGTTGATTACTCCTTGTAGTTGATGCTAGTTGGTTTACTTGGTGGAAGATCATATGGTCAGATTCTATATGCACATTAATACCCCTCTGATTATGAACATGAATATGCTTTGTGAGTAGTTACGTTTGTTCCTGAGGACATGGGAGAAGTCTTGCTATTAGTAGTCATGTGAATTTGGTATTCGTTCGATATTTTGATGAGATGTGTGTTGTCTCTCCCTCTAGTGGTATAATGTGAATGTCGACTACATGACACTTCACCATTATTTGAACCTAGAGGAAGGCAATGGGAAGTAATTAGATGATGGGTTGCTAGAGTGATAGAAGCTTAAACCCTAGTTTATGTATTGCTTCGTAAGGGGCTAATTTGGATCCACATGTTTCACGCTATGGTTAGGTTTACCTTAATACTTTTGTTGTAGTTGCGGATGCTTGCGAGAGAGGTTAATCATAAGTGGGATGCTTGTCCAAGTAAGGATAGCACCCAAGCACCGGTCCACTCACATACCAAATTATCAAAGTACCGAACATGAATTATATGATCGTGATGAAACCTAGCTTGACGATAATTCCTATGTGTCCTCGGGAGCGCTTTCTTTTATATAAGAGTTTATCCAGGCTTGTCCTTTGCTACAAAAAGGATTGGGCCACCTTGCTGAACTTTATTTACTTTTGTTACTTGTTGCTCGTTACAAATTATCTTATCACAAAACTATCTGTTACCTATAATTTTGGTGCTTGCAGAGAATACCTTGCTAAAAACCGCTCATCATTTCTTTCTGCTCCTCGTTGGGTTCGACACTCTTACTTATTGAAAGGACTACGATAGATCCCATATACTGGTGGGTCATCAAGACTCTTTTCTGGCGCCGTTGCCGGGGAGTGAAGCACCTTTGGTAGGTGGAATTTGGTAAGGAAAAAATTATATAGTGTGCTGAAATTTACTGTCACTTGTTACTATGGAATGTAATCCTCTGAGGGGCTTGTTCGGGGTATCTTCACCCCGACCAGTAGAGCAAAGAGTTGCTCCTCAACCTACCGAACCTACTGAAAATGAATATGTCTTCTTTGAAATTCCTTCGGGTATGATAGAAAAACTACTAGCTAATCCTTTTTCAGGATATGGAACATTACATCCTCATGAGCACCTAATATATGTGGATGAAGTTTGTGGATTATTTAAGCTTGCAGGTATGCCCGATGATGTTATCAAGAAGAAGGTATTCCCTTTATCTTTGGAGGGAGATTCATTGACATGGTATAGGCTATGTGATGATATGGGATCATGGAACTACAAATGATTGAAATTGGAATTTCCTATGTATCTGGTTCATCGTGATCGCAATTATATATATAATTTTTGGCCTCGCGAAGGAGAAAGGATCGCTCAAGCTCGGGGGAGGCTTAAATCAATGTTATATTCATGCCCCAATCATGAGCTCTCAAGAGAAATGATTATCCAAAAATTTTATGGTCGGCTTTCTGATAACAATCGCACCATGCTCGATACTTCTTGTGCTAGCTCTTTTATGATGAAGACTATTGAATTAAAATGGGATTTATTGGAAAGAATTAAACACAACTCTAAAGATTGGGATCTCGACGAAGGTAAGAAGTCAGGTATGACACCTAAGTTTGATTGTGTTAAATCTTTTATGGATACCGATGTTTTCCGTAAATTTAGCACTAAATATGGACTTGACTCTGAGATAGTAGCTTCTTTCTGTGAATCTTTTTCTACTCATGTTGATCTCTCTAAGGAGAAGTGGTTTAAATATCAGAAGTAAAAGTAGTTGCACCTATTAAAGTTGAAGAAAAGACTGCCACTTATAATGATTCTATTATTCCTATTGCTTATGTTGAGAAACCACCTTTTCCTGTTAGGATAAAAGATCATGCTAAAGCTTCAACTGTGGTTCGTAAAAGCAATATTAGAACCTATACACCTCCTGAGAAAGTTAAAGGTGAACCTAATATTGCTATTGTTAAGGATCTCTTGGCTGATAATATTGATGGGCATGTTATTTATTTCTGTGTTGAAACTGCTAGCATTGCAAAACCTTGTGCTAAAGATAAACATAGACCTGTTGTAGGCATGCTTGTTATTTCTGTTAAAATAGGAGATCATTGTTATCATGGCTTGTGTTATATGGGTGCTAGTGCTAGTGCAATACCTATTGACCTATACAAAGAAATTATGCATGATATTGCACCTGCTGAGTTAGAAGAAATTGATGTCACCATTAAACTTGCCAATAGAGATACTATTTCACCAATGGGAATTGTTAGAGATGTTGAAGTCTAGTGTGGGAAAACGAAATATCCTGTTGATTTTCTTGTTCTTCGTTCCCCACAAGATAGCTTTTGTCCCATTATATTTGGTAGACCCTTCTTAAACACTGTTAATTCTAGGATAGACTGCAAAAAGGATGGTATTACTATTGGTTTAGGTGATATGTCTCATGAGTTTAACTTTTCTAAATTTTGTAGACAACAACGTGAAGAAGAATTGCCTAGTAAAGATGAAATTGTTGGTCTTCCTTCTATTGTGGTACTTCCTAGTGATTCTTCAGAATAATATTTGCTAGACCATGAAAATGATAGGTATCTGAATGAAAGAAGGGAAATAGATGAAGTGTTCTTTAAACAGGGACCTATTCTGAAACACAACTTGCTTGTTGAAATCTTAGGGGATCCTCCTCCACCCAAGGGTGATCCCATTTTTGAGCTTAAACCATTTCCTGATACTCTTAAATATGCTTATCTTGATCAAAAGAAGATATATCCTGTTATTATTAGTGCTAACCTTTCAGAGAAGGAGGAACAAAAATTATTGAAAACTCTAAAGAAGCACCGTGCTGCTATTTGATATACTCTTGATGATCTAAAGGGCACTAGTCCCACTCTATGTTGATAACCCACAAGTATAGGTGATCGCAACAGTTTTCGACAAGTAAGAGTGTCGAACCCAACAAGGAGCTAAAGGTAGAACAAATATTCCCTCAAGTTCTATTGACCACCGATACAACTCTACGCACGCTTGACGTTCGCTTTACCTAGAACAAGTATGAAGATAGAAGTACTTTGTAGGTATTGTTGGATAGGTTTGCAAGATAATAAAGATTACGTAAATAAAAAGTAGGGGCTGTTTAGATAAAGAAACAATAAAGTAAATATAGCGAGTGTCGAAAAGTGGTGGTAGGAGTTGCGAAATTGTCCCTAAGAAATTGACTACTTTACTAGACCAATAGCAAGTATTATGTGGGAGAGGCCACTGCTAGCATGTCATCCCTGACTTGGAATTCTATGCACTTATGATTGGAACTATTAGCAAGCATCCGCAAATACTAGTGTTCATTAAGGTAAAACCCAACCATAACATTAAGATATATTGGTCCCCCTTCAATTCCGTATGCATCAATTTCTATGCTAGGTTGAAGTTTCTGTCACTCTTGCCCTCCAATACATAGTCTTATCAACATACAACTAACCCTAGGGTGTGATCCACGCGCACAATCATATGATGGGCACCAAAGGACAGCAACATAACCACAAGCAAATTAAATCAATCATAGCAATTTATCAACCACCAATAGGACAACGAAAATCTACCCAGACATCATAGGATGGCAACACATCATTGGATAATAATATGAAGCATAAAGCACCATGTTCAAGTAGAGGGTACAATGGGTTGCGGGAGAGTGGACCGCTGTAGATAGAGGGGGAAGGTGATGGAGATGTTGGTGAAGATGGCTTAAGTGTTGGTGAAGATTGCGGTGATGATGATGGTCCCCGTTGGCGTTCCGGCGCCACCGGAAGCGAGGGAGAGAGAGCCCCCTCCTTCTTCTTCTTCCTTGACCTTCTCCCTAGATGGGAGAAGGGTTTCCCCTCTTGTCCATGGTCTCCATGGCGTGGGAGGGGCGAGATCCCCTCCGAGATTGGATCTGTCTCTCTGTCTCTCTCTGTTTCTGCGTTCTCAGATTCTTCCCTTTCACCATTTCTTATATTCCCGGAGATCCGTAACTCCGATTGGGCTGAAATTTTAACACGATCTCTATCCAGATATTAGCTTTCTTGCCGCGAAAGAAGGGCTCCAACCGCCTTACGGGGTGGCCACGAGGGTCAGGGGCATGCCTAACACCCTGGGGCGCGCCCCCCTACCTCGTGGGCCCCTCGAGCATCGTCTCGCGTGGATTCTTCTTCCCAAAAAATCATATATATTCCAAAAAAAAATCTCCGTCGGTTTTTGTTCCGTTTGGACTCCGTTTGATATGGATATTATGCGAAACAAAAAACATACAACAAACAGGAACTGGCACTGGGCACTGGATCAATATGTTAGTCCCAAAAATAGTCTAAAAAGTTGCCAAAAGTATATGAAATTTGAATAATATTGGCATGGAACAATCAAAAATTATAGATACGACGGAGATGTATCAGCATCCCCAAGCTTAATTCCTGCTCGTCCTCGAGTAGGTAAATGATAAAAAATATTTTTTTATGTGGAATGCTACCTAGCATAATCTTGATCATGTAATCTAATCATGTCATGAATATTAAGACACGAGTGATTCAAAGCAATAATCTATCCTTTGACATAAAGACAATAATATTTCAAGCATACCAACCAAGCAATCATGTCTTATTGAAATAACATAGCCAAAGAAAGCTCATCCCTACAAAATCATATAGTCTGGCAATGCTCCATCTTCACCACACAAAGCATTCATATCATGCACAACCCCGATGACAAGCCAAACAATTGTTTCATACTTTGACGTTTCTCAAACCTTCTCAACTTTCACGCAATACATGAGCGTGAGCCATGGACATAACACTATAGGTGGAATAGAATATGATGGTGGAGGAGACAAAAAGGAGAAGATGGTCTCACATCAACTAGGCGTATCAACGGGCTATGGAGATGCCCATCAATAGATATCAATGTGAGTGAGTAGGGATTGCCATGCAACAGATGCACTAGAGCTATAAGTGTATGAAAGCTCTAACTGAAACTAAGTGGGTGTGCATCCAACTTGCTTGCTCATGAAGACCTCGGGAATTTGAGGAAGCCCATCATCGGAATATACAAGCCAAGTTCTATAATGAAAATTCCCACAAGTATATGAAAGTGATAACTCAAGAGACTCTCCATATGAAGAACATGGTGCTACTTTGAAGCACAAGTGTGGAAAAAGGATAGTAGCACTGCCCCTTCTCTCTTTTTCTCTCATTTTTTGTTGTTTCTATTTTTTTTATTTTTTGGTGGGCTTCTTTGGCCTCTTTTTTATTTGGGGTTCTTTGGCCTCTTTTTTTTTTTTTGTAAACTCCGGAGTCTCATCCCGACTTATGGGGGAATCATAGTCTCCCTCATCCTTTCCTCACTAGGGTAATGCTCTAATAATGATGATCATCACACTTTTATTTACTTACAACTCGATATTACAACTCAATATCTAGAACAAAGATATGACTCTATATGAATGCCTCCGGCGGTGTACCGGGATGTGCAATGATCTAGCATAGCAATGAGATCAAAAAACGGACAATCCATGAAAACATTATGCTAGCTATCTTACGATCATACAAAGCAAAATGACAATAAATGCTCAAGTCATGTATATGATGATGATGAAAGTTGCATGGAAATATATCTCGGAATGGCTATGGAAATGCCATGATAGGTAGGTATGGTGGCTGTTTTGAGGAAGATATATGGTGGGTTTAAGGTACCGGCGAAAGTTGCGCGATACTAGAGAGGCTAGCAATGGTGGAAGGGTGAGAGTGCGTATAATCCATGGACTCAACATTAGTCATAAAGAACTCACATACTTATTGCAAAAATCTATTAGTCATCGAAACAAAGTTCTACGCGCATGCTCCAAGGGGGATAGATTGGTAGGAAAAGACCATCGCTCGTCCCCGACCGCCACTCATAAGGAAGACAATCAATAAACACCTCATGCTCCAACTTCGTTACATAACGGTTCACCATACGTGCATGCTATGGGACTTGCAAACCTCAACACAAGTATTTATCAATTTCACAATTACTCGACTAGCATGACTCTAATATCACCATCTTTATATCGCAAAACTATTGCAAGGAATCAAACATATCATATTCAATGATCTACAAGTTTTATGTAGGATTTTATGACTAACCATGTGAATGACCAGTTCCTTTCATCTCTCTAAATAGATATAAGTGAAGCAAGAGAGTTTAATTCTTTCTACAAAAGATATGCCCACGCTCTAACAAATATAAGTGAAGCAAAAGAGCTTTCTACAAATGAAGGTTTTCTATGTAAAGAGAAACAAGAAATCCAAACTTCAAATGATATAAGTGAAGCACATGAAGCATTCTATAAAGCCATACTCAAAAAATATAAGTGAAATGCAAAGAGCATTCTATAAATCAACCAAGGCTATCTCATACCAGCATGGTGCATAAAACAAAAAATGCAAAAGACGCTCCAAGATTGCACATATCGCATGAACGAAATGAATCCGAAAACATACCGATACTTGTTGAAGAAAGAGGGGATGCCTCCCCAGCATCCCCAAGATTAGACGCTTGAGTCTCCCTGGCAGCGCTTTCTTTAAAGCCATTAAGCTAGGCATATAGTGCTCAAGTAATGAATCCACCCGGATCCCAAGGTATATCAAAGCCAATTTTAATAAACAATGATTCGTAATTTAGTAGTGAGCACAAAGCAACATATATCATGTAATGATGAAGTCTAACTCTCTTCCTATGAATCGGCATGTCATAAAAGAACAATTCATGCACACAAAATAAAGGCCAATGCATAGTATAAACAGTTTCTTGCAATTTTATCATATTGGAAACATAGAGAGGTGGAGATATAGTTCCTCGCTCATAATAATTGCAAGTAGGAGCAGCAAGCACATGCATACTATATTCATCAAAATCATCATGTGCAACGGTAAAAGGCAACCCATCAATATAATCCTTAATAAGTGCAAACTTCTCCGATATAGTGTAGTTTGGAGAATTCAAAAAGATAATAGGACTATCATGCGTGGGTGCAATAGCAACAATTTCATGTTTAACATAAGGAACTATATCAAGTTCATCTCCATAAGCATAATTCATATTGGCATCTTGGCCATAAGCATAGCAAGCATCATCAAAAAGGGATATTTCAAAAGAATCATAGGGATCATAACAGTCATCATAGCAATCATCCTTTGCTAAGCACGAAGGGGAATTACACAATGTATGAGTTGAAGAGTTACTCTCATTAGAAGGTGGGCACGGGTGATCAGTCCGCTCTTCCTCCTTTTGTTCTTCGCTCTCCTCCTCATCTTTTTCATCCAATGAGCTCACAGTTTCATCAATTTCTTCTTCCATAGACTCCTGCAAAATATTAGTCTCTACTTGGACAGCAGAGTAGTACTCAATATATGGTTCAACATAGGCATTAGAAGCATAATTGTCATAGCAATATTTAAGTATGGCAAAATTTTCAGATTTGTAAAGAGTAGCATCATACTTTTCAATCAAAGAAGCAATTTCGTAAGCACCCTTAAAAGCAACAAATTCTTCAATTTGTTGAACATCATAGTAAATATAAACACCCTTAGCATAAGAGGATACGATTCCATTATCACTAAACAAACATTGGTGGGGAAGGTGTTTCTTAGGGTCTTCAGAACAACAAGTATAATCATATATTTCACATAAATTCCAAGCATAGCATTGCAAACGATGAATTTGATCCAGTAAAATTTTCCCTTTTTCAGATATTCTCTGTCGCACAAAACAAGCATGCTCATCTAAAGATTTGCCCTCAACTAAGGTAGTTGGGGTTTCAGCACGAGCACATAGGGATCGAAGATGATCCAAGTAATAAGCTTCAGCAGTGTGATAGATTTTGAGTGGTTCTTCAACCATTAGTTCAGTAGGTACAACTATTTTTTTTGGTATTTTGCGTTTCCTACCCATAGATAAAGATAGAAATCAACTAAGAACAGAAAATAAAAATTACTTAGTGATAAAGCAAACAAGCACACATGAGAATATTCACCCCACGCTATTGCTCCCCGGTAACGGCGCCAGAAAAAGGACTTGATAACCCACAAGTATAGGGGATCGCAACAGTTTTCGATAAGTAAGAGTGTCGAACCCAAGGAGGAGCTAAAGGTAGAACAAATATTCCCTCAACAAGTTCTATCGACCACCGATACAACTCTATGCACGCTTGACGTTCGCTTTACCTATTACAAGTATGAAGCTAGAAGTACTTTGTAGGTGTTGTTGGATAGGTTTGCAAGATAATAAAGATTATGTAAATAAAAAGTAGGGGCTGTTTAGATAAAGAATCAATAAAGCAAATATAGCGAGTGTGGAAAAGTGGTGGCCGGAGTTGCGAAATTGTCCCTAAGAAATTGACTACTTTACTAGACCAATAGCAAGTATTATGTGGGAGAGGCCACTGCTAGCATGTCATCCCTGACTTGCAATTCTATGCACTTATGATTGGAACTATTAGAAAGCATCCACAACTACTAATGTTCATTAAGGTAAAACCCAACCATAGCATGAAGATATATTGGTCCCCCTTCAATCCCGTATGCATCAATTTCTATGCTAGGTTGAAGCTTCTGTCACTCTGGTGGTCTAATATGAAGGAGGACATTGCTTGTTATGTTGCTGAGTGTGACGTCTGCCGCCGTATCAAAGAAGAGCATCAAAGGCCTGCTGGAACTCTGCAACCTATCTCTATTCCTAAAGGGAAATGGGACCATGGTGAAATGGACTTCGTCACTGGATTTCCCAAATCGCAGAAAGGTAATGATGCTATTCTTGTCATCATTGATCGGCTTTCTAAAGTTGCACATTTTCTGGCGCTCAAAGAGACAATCACTGCTAGTCAGCTTGCTACTCTCTACATGTCCAGAATTGTTTCCCTTCACGGTATTCCACTGGTTATCAGTTCAGACCATGGTAGCTTATTCACTTCAAGATTTTGGGCAAGTTTCCAAGAAGCTATGGGAACTCATCTGTCGTTCAGTACTGCGTTTCATCCTCAGTCGCAAGGTCAAGTTGAACGTGTCAACCAAGTTCTCGAAGACATGCTTCGAGCTTGTGTAGTTTCCTTCGGCAAGAAATGGGAGGAATCTCTTCCATATGCCGAGTTCTCTTATAATAATAGCTATCAAGCTAGTCTGAAGATGTCCCCTTCGAAGTGCAATATGGACGAAAGTGTCGGACCCCTCTGAACTGGTCAGAAACTGGGGAACGTCCACTCTTCGGTCCGGATATTATCCAACATGCCGAAGAACAAGTCCGCATTATTCGTGAGAATCTCAAGACTGCTCAGTCACGTCAGAAAAGTCAGTATGACCATCATCACCAAGACATGGTCTATCAACCTGGCGAAAAGGCTTATCTTTGAGTTACACCAATGAAGGGTGCGCACCACTTCGGGATCAAGGGCAAGCTAGCTCCTCGCTATATCGGTCCCTTCACTATTCTCGAAAGGCGTGTAAAAGTGGCATATCAACTAGAGCTTCCGCCAAACCTTTCCCAGGTTCACGATGTGTTCCACGTGTCACAACTCCACCGTTGCTTCAAGGATCCAATCCTAGCAGTGGATCATGAATGCTCGAATTGCAACATGACCTCTCCTATAAAGAGCATCCGGTCGGCATTGTCGACCAAGCTGAACGCCGCACACGTCAGAAGGCGATCAAGTTCCTCAAAGTCCAGTGGTCGAATCACTCTGAAGATGAAGCCACTTGGGAACGCGAGGACCGCCTGCGTGATGAATACCCCACACTATTTCCTTCTACCTCCTAAATCTCGGGATGAGATTTCTTGTAGTGGAGGAGTTTTGTAACGCCCGGGTAATCAAGCTACAGTAATTCCACGCTAATAGTGCCACGTCACCACGGTTACTGTTGCTAATCTACCGTTAGTCCGAAACCGAGTCAAAACCGAGTCAAATTCAAATTTAAAATAGAGTTAAATAATAAAAATTTCAAAAGCTAAAACAAAAATGTTTGGGCGGTGCCATAATCTGCATATGTAATTATGGTGTAGTAAACACATTTTTATAAAAGGCCTAAATAATTTAAAATGATTTTAAATAGAAAAGTAAATAAATAAAAGAAAAGAAAATACAAAAAAAGAAAACTAAAATTAGAAAAAAGGAGAAAGCCCCCTGGCCCCTTGGGCTTCGGCCCACCAGGCCGCAACCGACCGGCCTAGCCGGCCACCCCCCCACTCTCTCCTTAACCCCCCACTACCCAGACCCCCACTGACACGCCCCACTCCCCCCGAAATATCTCCCCCTCTCTCGATTGGATCGGGATCGGGAGGCCGCTCGACGCCGCCCCATGCTCAGAGAACGCCACCTCGCCAGAGCCCCTCCCTCGTCAGACTGCCTCCTCAACCCCGCCGTCCTGCTTCTCCTCCGACGCCGTCGTCCCCATCGACCACCTCGCGCCCCACTGCCCGTGCCCAACGCCCACCGTGGGCACGAGCCCCTCCCTCTTCTCTCTCCCTCTCGCATCGTGACCACGCCCGTCCGTGCTCTCGCACAAGCCGTGCCCGCCGCGACCCCTGCTGGCTGCGCCCGGGCTGTGCTCGGCCATCGCCCGCTGGCGCATCGGCTCCCACCCCCCACGACGCCACGCCCATGGCCCGCACGCCGGACCCGATGTTGCCGCCCACGCCACGCACCGCCTCGATGCCCCACTGCTCCTGCTGCCCAGCCTGGCGCCCTCGCCGTGTCCGCCTCCCGCAGCTCTGCTGCTGCCTTGCTCTGCGGCCCTGCCGCTCGCGTGCGCCGCCGTGCTCACCGCGCCCTCATGCGTCGCTCGCACCCGCCATCGACCGCGTCTCCCGTTGCCGCCCCTGACGCCGTTTGTCAGCCGCGCCCCGCAGCCGCCTCGCTCCCGCTCGCGAACCATGGCCGCGCCCCCTCCGCCCCTGCTGCCGACTGCTACATGCCGCTGCGCCGCTCCCTCCTCGCCCCGTGGTGGTCCGGCAGCACCCCTCCACGGCCTCGGCGTCCTCCTTCGATGTCCGCCCGCTTCGCCACGGCCCCGCCCTGCCGTGGCCTCGCCGGCACCCGTGCCTGCAAACTGCCCCGGGCCTCCTCGCCCCGGCGATCTGGGCGAATGCCCAGTCGGGCGCCGCAACGCCCGACCCGCCCCGTAGCGCCTGTAACCCGCTATGGCCCCTTAGCCAATGACAGAGGGGCCCCATGGCCCAAAACGTTTTTTTAAAAGGGGATTAAATAATAATAATAATAAATAAAATTAATAATTAATTAATTAATTAATTAACTTAATTAATGTTAATTAATTAATTAAAGAATTAATTAAACTAATTAATCCTGATTAGATTAACCTAATAAATTAACTAAACCCTACTTACCCTAAAAGTGTATGACAGGTGGGTCCCACTAGACCCACGCGTCAGTTTGACCCAGTCAACCCCTGTTGACTGCTGACGTCAGCATGACATCATGCTGATGTCATAAATGCAATTTCGAATTAAATTGAATAATTAGTTAAATTCCATAAATTAATAAAATCTTTAGAAAATCATATCTTTTAATCTGTAACACGGGTTAAATTATTTTCAACATGAAAGTTGCTCAGAACGACGAGACGAATCCGAATACGCAGCCCGATCGTCTGCCACGCATCCCTAGCATAGCAAACAAGCAACTTTCCCCCTCCGGTTCATTTGTCCGAAAACGTGAAACACCGGGAATACTTTCCTGGATGTTTCCCCCTTCACCGGTACCACCTCGTACCGCGTTAGGGCACCCCTAGCACCGATACTTGTCATGTCATGCATCGCTATGCATCTGTTTTCTTAATATTTATTGTTTCTTCCCCCTCTTCTCTCGCTAGACACCGAGACCGACGCGCTTCTACCTAGTACGACTACGGTGTTGACGACCCCTCTCTCTTGCCAAAGCAACCATGCAAGCCCCCCTGATCACCAGATATCGCGTACTCTTCTCTATACTCCTTGCATTAGAGTAGTGTAGAATGTTACTGCTTTCCGTTAATGCTATCCTGATGCATAGCCTGTCCTTGCTACTATTGTTGTTACCTTTACATGTAATCCTAACGCTTAGTATAGGATGCTAGTTTATCATCAGTG
Source organism: Triticum aestivum (assembly GCF_018294505.1). NCBI lineage: Eukaryota > Viridiplantae > Streptophyta > Magnoliopsida > Poales > Poaceae > Triticum > Triticum aestivum. The sequence goes on along the minus strand of NC_057806.1, from coordinate 16,580,571 downwards.
GCCCTACATTCTTGTCCATCTTCCATGCTATACTATCGGGCCGTGATCACTCGGGAGGTGATCACGGGTATATACTATATACTTTATACATGATACATGTGGTCACAAAAGTCGGGTCGGCTCGTGGAGCACCCACGAGTGATTCACGGATTGGGGGCTGAAAGGACCTTTGTCCCAACAGCCCTCTGTGTGGACCTTTCTGGCGAAGCGACAGGGTAGGTTGAGACCAACTAGGAGAGAGGTGGGCCTGGCCCTGGTCGGTGTTCGCGGTTATTTCAAGATAACACGTTTAACGAGATCTCGGTATTTGATCTGAGTCTGGCCACTTGCCTATACGCACTAAACATCTACGCGGGGACAGTTATGGGCACTTGACGTCGTGGTATCAGCCGAAGCCTTCGTGACGTCAGCCACTGAGCGGCGCGTGCCGGGTTGGACCACGTAACGCAACTTCCTTTGTAATGGAGGTTGCTAGGTCTGCTCTCCGGCCTTGTACGCAACGTGCAAGTGTGCAATGGGCGATGGGCCCAGACCCCTGCGCCATAGGATTTAGACTGGCGTGCTGACCTCTCTGTTGTGCCTAGGTAGGGCTGCGACGTGTTGATCTTCCGAGGACGAGCATGACCCAGGAAAGTGTGTCCGGACAAAGGGGATCGAGCGTGTTGGTAAATGTGGTGCACCCCTACAGGGAAGTTAATCTATTCAAATAGCCGTGTCCCTCAGTAAAAGGACGACCCAGAGTTGTACCTTGACCTTATGAAAACTTCAACCGGATACTTAATAAAATACACCCTTCCAAGTGCTAGATACAACCGGTGATCGCTCTCTCACAGGGCGACGAGGGGAGGATCATCTATAAGGATTATGCTACACGATGCTACTTGGTGAACTTACCATCTACTCTCTTCTCCTGCTGCAAGATGGAGGTGGCCAGAAGCATAGTCTATAATAGGACTAGCTATCCCCCTCTTATTCCAGCATTCTACAGTTCAGTCCACATATGATACCCTTAATCCTTTTGATACCAATGCATACATATGTAGTGTAGCTCCTTGCTTGCGAGTACTTTGGATGAGTACTCACGGTTGCTTTGCTCCCTCTTTTCCCCCTTTCTATACCCGATTGATGCGAACAGACGTTGGAGCCCAGGATCTAGACGCCACCGTCGACAATGACTACTACTACTCGGGAGGTGCCTACTACTACGTGCAGCCCGCTGACGACGACCAGGAGTAGTTTAGGAGGATCCCAGGCAGGAGGCCTGCGGCTCTTTCGATCTGTATCCCAGTTTGTGCTAGCCTTCTTAAGGCAAACTTGTTTAACTTATGTCTGTACTCAGATATTGTTGCTTCTGCTGACTCGTCTACGATCGAGCTCTTGTATTCGAGCCCTCGAGGCCCCTGGCTTGTAATATGATGCTTGTATGACTTATTTTTATTTGTAGAGTTGTGTTGTGATATCTTCCCCCGCGTCCCTGATCTTGATCGTACAGGTTTGCGTGTATGATTAGCGTACGGTCAAATCAAGGGCATCACACGAGCTATCCATATATTGTTCTTCGCTTATTTACTTTTCAATTTCTATTGTTATCATCACTACAAAACACAAAAAATATTACTTTTGCTACCGTTGCCTTTTACCACCGTTACCACTACTATCATATTACCTTGCTACTAAATACTTTGCTGCAGATATTAAGTTTCCAGGTGTGGTTGAATTGACAACTCAGCTGCTAATACTTGTGAATATTCTTTGGCTCCCCTTGTGTCGAATCAATAAATTTGGTTTGAATACTCTACCCTCGAAAACTGTTGCAATCCCCTATACTTGTGTGTTATCACTCGTGCATAGAAACTATGCATAGACCTAGCTCATGATGCCATTGTTGGGGATCGTTGCAGAAATTAAAAAATTTCTACGCATCACCAAGATCAATCTATGGAGAGACTAGCAACGAGAGAGAGGGGAGTGTATCTTCATACCCTTGAAGATCGCGATACAGAAGCGTTACAAGAACGCGGATGAAGGAGTCGTACTCGCAGCGATTCAGATCGCAGTTGATTTCGATCTAAGCACCGAACAACGGTGCATCCACGTTCAACACGCGTACAGCCCGGGGATGTCTCCTCCTTCTTGATCCAGCAAGGGAAGAGGAGAAGTTGAGGAAGAGCTCCGACAGCACGACGATATGGTGGTAGAACTTGCAGTTCTCTGGCAGGGCTTCGCCAAGCACTACTACTACCACTAGTAGAAAAAGGGTCAAACGTGAAGCACATTAGTGCCGGTTCGAACAGCTATGCATTAATGCCAGTTCGTGTTGAACCTTTAGTACCGGTTCGTGCGACGAACCGGTACTAAAGGGGTGATGGCAGGCTGGCGTCAGGCCGGGGCCCCACGATCACCTTTAGTACCGGTT
>NC_057806.1:16568857-16577825 GCF_018294505.1 Triticum aestivum | reverse complement strand
CCATTTCAGTTCTGAAATAATCAAAAGAAAATGATAAAAATTTCAAAAAATAAAATCCTTCGAGAGGTAGTTATATTACTACATCTACTAGTTAGGAAAATTTGAAAACTTAAATTTGGACATGTTTTGCAAAAAGTGTAGGGAAAATGTAAAACGGCTATAACTTTTGCATACGATGTCGGAAAAAAACGTAACACCAACCAGTACTAAAGGTCCCCCATACCAGGACACGAGCTCACACCACGTGGTGGCACTTTAGTGCCGGTTCGTGCCGAACCGGTACTAAAGGGGGAGCCTTTAGTGCCCACCCCCTAGTGCCGGTTATGGAACCGGCACTAAAGGCCCTTACGAACCGGTGCTAAAGCTCCATTTTCTACTAGTGTACTACTGCGGAGGTGTTGGGGAGGGAGAGGGCTGCGCCAGGAGAAGGGGTGCGGCAGCCCTCCCACGTCCCCTCTATTTGTAGGGGCAAGGGAGAGGGGGCCCGACCCCCCTCCAGATGGATCTAGAGGGTGGGCGGCAGCCAAGAGGAGGTGGCTTGCTCCCCAAGCCAAGGGGGCGCCCCCTTTAGGGTTTCCCCTAAACCCTAGGCGCATGGGCCTGATACGTCCATTTTACATCATGCTTTTATATCAATATTTATTGCATTATGGACTGTTATTACACATTATGTCACAATACTTAAGCCTATTCTCTCTTATTTTACAAGGTTTACATAAAGAGGGAGAATGCCGGCAGCTCGGATTCTAGGTTGGAAAAGGAGCAAATATTAGAGACCTATTCTGCACAGCTCCAAAAGTCCTGAAACTTCATGGAAGTCATTTTCAGAATATATAAAAAATACTGAGCGCAAGAAGTTCTAGAGGGGGCCCACACCCGGGCCACGAGGGTGGGGGTCACGCCCTACCCCCTGGGCGTGCCCCCTGCCTCGTGGGCCCCCTGGTGGCCCTCCAATGCCCATCTTCTACTATATGGAGTCCTTCGTCAAGGAAAAAGTCATAAGGAGGCTTTCGGGACGAGACTCTGCCGCCACGAGGTGGAACCTTGGCGGAACCAATCTAGGGCTCTGGCGGAGCTGTTCTGCCGGGGAAACTTCCCTACAGGAGGGGGAAATCATCGCCATCGTCATCACCAACGATCCTCTCATGGGGAGGGGGTCAATCTCCATCAACATCTTCACTAGCACCATCTCCTCTCAAATCCTAGTTCATCCCTTGTATCCAATTCTTGTCTCTAAGTCTGGGATTGGTACTTGTGGGTTGCTAGTAGTGTTGATTACTCCTTGTAGTTGATGCTAGTTGGTTTACTTGGTGGAAGATCATATGTTCAGATTCTATATGCACATTAATACCCCTCTGATTATGAACATGAATATGCTTTGTGAGTTGTTACGTTTGTTCCTGAGGACATGGGAGAAGTCTTGCTATTAGTAGTCATGTGAATTTGGTATTCGTTCGATATTTTGATGAGATGTGTGTTGGCTCTCCCTCTAGTGGTATAATGTGAATGTCGACTACATGACACTTCACCATTATTTGAGCCTAGAGGAAGGCAATGGGAAGTAATTAGATGATGGGTTGCTAGAGTGATAGAAGCTTAAACCCTAGTTTATGTGTTGCTTCGTAAGGGGCTAATTTGGATCCACATGTTTCAAGCTATGGTTAGGTTTACCTTAATACTTTTGTTGTAGTTGCGGATGCTTGCAAGAGAGGTTAATCATAAGTGGGATGCTTGTCCAAGTAAGGATAGCACCCAAGCATCGGTCCACCCACATACCAAATTATCAAAGTACCGAACACGAATTATATGATCGTGATGAAACCTAGCTTAACGATAATTCCTATGTGTCCTCGGGAGCGCTTTCTTTTATATAAGAGTTTATCCAGGCTTGTCCTTTGCTACAAAAAGGATTGGGCCACCTTGCTGAACTTTATTTACTTTTGTTACTTGTTGCTCGTTACAAATTATCTTATCACAAAACTATCTGTTACCTATAATTTCGGTGCTTGCAGAGAATACCTTGCTAAAAACCGCTCATCATTTCGTTCCGCTCCTCGTTGGGTTCGACACTCTTACTTATTGAAAGGACTACGATAGATCCCATATACTGGTGGGTCATCAAGACTCTTTTCTGGCGCCGTTGCCGGGGAGTGAAGCGCCTTTGGTAGGTGGAATTTGGTAAGGAAAAGATTATATAGTGTGCTGAAATTTACTGTCACTTGTTACTATGGAATGTAATCCTCTGAGGGGCTTGTTCGGGGTATCTTCACCCTGAGCAGTAGAGCAAAGAGTTGCTCCTCAACCTACTGAACCTACTGAAAATGAATATGTCTTCTTTGAAATTCCTTCGGGTATGATAGAAAAACTACTAGCTAATCCTTTTTCAGGATATGGAACATTACATCCTCATGAGCACCTAATATATGTGGATGAAGTTTGTGGATTATTTAAGCTTGCAGGTATGCCCGATGATGTTATCAAGAAGAAGGTATTCCCTTTATCTTTGGAGGGAGATGTATTGACATGGTATAGGCTATGTGATGATATGGGATCATGGAACTACAAATGATTGAAATTGGAATTTCATTAGAAGTTTTATCCTATGTATCTGGTTCATCGTGATCGCAATTATATATATAATTTTTTTGGCCTCGCGAAGGAGAAAGGATCGCTCAAGCTCGGGGGAGGCTTAAATCAATGTTATATTCATGCCCCAATCATGAGCTCTCAAGAGAAATGATTATCCAAAAGTTTTATGGTCGGCTTTCTGATAACAATCGCACCATGCTCGATACTTCTTATGCTAGCTCTTTTATGATGAAGACTATTGAATTAAAATCGGATTTATTGGAAAGAATTAAATGCAACTCTGAAGATTGGGATCTCGATGAAGGTAAGAAGTTAGGTATGACACCTAAGTTTGATTGTGTTAAATCTTTTATGGATACCGATGTTCTCCATAAATTTAGCACTAAATATGGACTTGACTCTGAGATAGTAGCTTCTTTCTGTGAATCTTTTTCTACTCATGTTGATCTCTCTAAGGAGAAGTGGTTTAAATATCAGAAGTAAAAGTAGTTGCACCTATTAAAGTTGAAGAAAAGAATGCCACTTATAATGATTCTATTATTCCTATTGCTTATGTTGAGAAACCACCTTTTCCTGTTAGGATAAAAGATCATGCTAAAGCTCCAACTGTGGTTCGTAAAAGCAATATTAGAACCTATACACCTCCTGAGAAAGTTAAAGGTGAACCTAATATTGCTATTGTTAAGGATCTCTTGGCTGATAATATTGATGGGCATGTTATTTATTTCTGTGTTGAAACTGCTAGCATTGCAAAACCTTGTGCTAAAGATAAACATAGACCTGTTGTAGGCATGCTTGTTATTTCTGTTAAAATAGGAGATCATTGTTATCATGGCTTGTGTTATATGGGTGCTAGTGCTAGTGCAATACCTATTGACCTATACAAAGAAATTATGCATGATATTGCACCTGCTGAGTTAGAAGAAATTGATGTCACCATTAAACTTGCCAATAGAGATACTATTTCACCAATGGGAATTGTTAGAGATGTTGAAGTCTAGTGTGGGATAACTAAATATCCTGTTGATTTTCTTATTCTTCGTTCCCCACAAGATAGCTTTTGTCCCATTATATTTGGTAGACCCTTCTTAAACACTGTTAATTCTAGGATAGACTGCAAAAAGGATGGTATTACTATTGGTTTAGGTGATATGTATCATGAGTTTAACTTTTCTAAATTTTGTAGACAGCAACGTGAAGAAGAATTGCCTAGTAAAGATGAAATTGTTGGTCTTGCTTCTATTGCGGTACTTCCTAGTGATTCTTCAGAACAATATTTGCTAGACCATGAAAATGATAGGTATCTGAATGAAAGAAGGGAAATAGATGAAGTGTTCTTTAAACAGGGACCTATTCTGAAACACAACTTGCTTGTTGAAATCTTAGGGGATCCTCCTCCACCCAAGGGTGATCCCATGTTTGAGCTTAAACCATTTCCTGATACTCTTAAATATGCTTATCTTGATGAAAAGAAGATATATCCTGTTATTATTAGTGCTAACCTTTCAGAGAAGGAGGAACAAAAATTATTGAAAACTCTGAAGAAGCACCGTGCTGCTATTTGATATACTCTTGATGATCTAAAGGGCATTAGTCCCACTCTATGTTGATAACCCACAAGTATAGGTGATCGCAACAGTTTTCGACAAGTAAGAGTGTCGAACCCAACAAGGAGCTAAAGGTAGAACAAATATTCCCTGAAGTTCTATTGACCACCGATACAACTCTACGCATGCTTGACGTTCGCTTTACCTAGAACAAGTATGAAGCTAGAAGTACTTCGTAGGTGTTGTTGGATAGGTTTGCAAGATAATAAAGATTACGTAAATAAAACGTAGGGGCTGTTTAGATAAAGAAACAATAAAGTAAATATAGTGAGTGTGGAAAAGTTGTGGTAGGAGTTGCGAAATTGTCCCTAAGAAATTGACTACTTTACTAGACCGATAGCAAGTATTATGTGGGAGAGGCCACTGCTAGCATGTCATCCCTGACTTGGAATTCTATGCACTTATGATTGGAACTATTAGCAAGCATCCGCAAATACTAATGTTCATTAAGGTAAAACCCAACGATAACATTAAGATATATTGGTCCCCCTTCAATTCCGTATGCATCAATTTCTATGCTAGGTTGAAGTTTCTATCACTCTTGCCCTCCAATACATAGTCTTATCAACATACAACTAACCCTAGGGTGTGAGCCACGCGCGCAATCATATGATGGGCACCAAAGGACAGCAACATAACCAGAAGCAAATTAAATCAATCATAGCAATTTATCAATCACCAATAGGACAACGAAAATCTACCCAGACATCATAGGATGGCAACACAACATTGGATAATAATATGAAGCATAAAGCACCATGTTCAAGTAGAGGTTACAACGGGTTGCGGGAGAGTGGACCGCTGTAGATAGAGGGGGAAGGTGATGGAGATGTTGGTGAAGATGGCGGAGGTGTTGGTGAAGATTGCGGTGAAGATTCCGGTGCCACCGAAAGCGAGGGAGAGAGAGCCCCCTCCTTCTTCTTCTTCCTTGACCTTCTCCCTAGATGGGAGAAGGGTTTCCCCTCTGGTCCATGGTCTCCATGGCGTGGGAGGGGTGAGATCCCCTCCGAGATTAGATCTGTCTCTCTGTCTCTCTCTGTTTCTCCGTTCTCAGATTCTTCCCTTTCACCGTTTCTTATATTCCCGGAGATCCGTAACTCCGATTGGGCTGAAATTTTAACATGATCTCTATCCGGATATTAGCTTTCTTGCCGCGAAAGAAGGGCTCCAACCGCCTTACGGGGTGGCCACGAGGGTCAGGGGCACGACTGACACCCTGGGGCGCGCCCCCCTACCTCGTGGGCCCCTCGAGCATCGTCTGGCGTGGATTCTTCTTCCCAAAAAATCATATATATTCCAAAAAAAAATCTCCGTCAGTTTTTATTCCGTTTGATATGGATATTATCTGAAACAAAAAACATACAACAAACAGGAACTGGCACTGGGCACTGGATCAATATGTTAGTCCCAAAAATAGTATAAAAAGTTGCCAAAAGTATATGAAATTTGAATAAGATTGGCATGGAACAATCAAAAATTATAGATACGACGGAGATGTATCAGCATCCCCAAGCTTAATTCCTGCTCGTCCTCGAGTAGGTAAATGATAAAGAATAATTTTTGATGTCGAATGCTACCTAGCATAATCTTGATCATGTAATCTAATCATGTCATGAATATTAAGACACGAGTGATTCAAAGCAATAATCTATCCTTTGACATAAAGACAATAATATTTGAAGCATACCAACCAAGCAATCATGTCTTATTGAAATAACATAGCCAAAGAAAGCTCATCCCTACAAAATCATATAGTCTGGCTATGCTCCATCTTCACCACACAAAGCATTCACATCATGCACAACCCCGATGACAAGCCAAGCAATTGTTTCATACTTTGACGTTTCTCAAACCTTTTCAACTTTGACGCAATACATGAGCGTGAGCCATGGACATAGCACTATAGGTGGAATAGAATATGATGGTGGAGGAGACAAAAAGGAGAATATGGTCTCACATCAACTAGGCGTATCAACGGGCTGTGGAGATGCCCATCAATAGATATCAATGTGAGTGAGTAGGGATTGCCATGCAACAGATGCACTAGAGCTATAAGTGTATGAAAGCTCTAACTGAAACTAACTGTGTGTGCATCCAACTTGCTTGCTCATGAAGACCTCGGGAATTTGAGGAAGCCCATCATCGGAATATACAAGCCAGGTTCTATAATGAAAATTCCCACTAGTATATGAAAGTGATAACTCAAGAGACTCTCCATATGAAGAACATGGTGCTACTTTGAAGCACAAGTGTGGAAAAAGGATAGTAGCACTGCCCCTTCTCTCTTTTTCTCTCATTTTTTTGTTGTTTCTATTTTTTTATTTTTTGGTGGGCTTCTTTGGCCTCTTTTTTTTATTTGGGCTTCTTTGGCCTCTTTTATTTTTTTTGTAAAGTCTGGAGTCTCATCCCGACTTATGGGGGAATCATAGTCTCCCTCATCCTTTCCTCACTGGGTAATGCTCTAATAATGATGATCATCACACTTTTATTTACTTACAACTCGATATTACAACTCAATATCTAGAACAAAGATATGACTCTATATGAATGCCTCCGGCGGTGTACCGGGATGTGCAATGATCTAGCATAGCAATGACATCAAAAAACGGACAATCCATGAAAACATTATGCTAGCTATCTTACGATCATACAAAGCAAAATGACAATAAATGCTCAAGTCATGTATATGATGATGATGAAAGTTGCATGGAAATATATCTCGGAATGGCTATGGAAATGCCATGATAGGTAGGTATGGTGGCTGTTTTGAGGAAGATATATGGTGGGTTTAAGGTACCGGCGAAAGTTGCACGATACTAGAGAGGCTAGCAATGGTGGAAGGGTGAGAGTGCGTATAATCCATGGACTCAACATTAGTCATAAAGAACTCACATACTTATTGCAAAAATCTATTAGTCATCGAAACAAAGTTCTACGCGCATGCTCCAAGGGGGATAGATTGGTAGGAAAAGACCATCGCTCGTCCCCGACCGCCACTCATAAGGAAGAAAATCAATAAACACCTCATGCTCCAACTTCGTTACATAACGGTTCACCATACGTGCATGCTACGGGACTTGCAAACCTCAACACAAGTATTTATCAATTTCACAATTACTCGACTAGCATGACTCTAATATCACCATCTTTATATCGCAAAACTATTGCAAGGAATCAAACATATCATATTCAATGATCTACAAGTTTTATGTAGGATTATATGACTAACCATGTGAATGACCAGTTCCTTTCATCTCTCTAAATAGATATAAGTGAAGCAAGAGAGTTTAATTCTTTCTACAAAAGATATGCCCATGCTCTAACAAATATAAGTGAAGCAAAAGAGCTTTCTACAAATGAAGGTTTTCTATGTAAAGAGAAACAAGCAATCCAAACTTCAAATGATATAAGTGAAGCACATGAAGCATTCTATAAAGCCATACTCAAAAAATATAAGTGAAATGCAAAGAGCATTCTATAAATCAACCTAGGCTATCTCATACCAGCATGGTGCATAAAACAAAAAATGCAAAAGACGCTCCAAGATTGCACATATCGCATGAACGAAACGAATCCGAAAACATACCGATACTTGTTGAAGAAAGAGGGGATGCCTCCCCAGCATCCCCAAGACTAGACGCTTGAGTCTCCCTGGCAGCGCTTTCTTTAAAGCCATTAAGCTAGGCATATAGTGCTCAAGTAATGAATCCACCCGGATCCCAAGGTATATCAAAGCCAATTTTAATAAACAATGATTTGTAATTTAGTAGTGAGCACAAAGCAACATATATCATGTAATGATGAAGTCTAACTCTCTTCCTATGAATCGGCATGTCATAAAAGAACAATTCATGAACACAAAATAAAGGCCAATTGTCGGTGTACTAGAACAGGGGTACCCTAGTACCCCGAACTTGTGCACGGGCAGTTGCAGCACCCCGCGGCAAGGCTTGCCGGGCGAACGCCAATACCCTCCAAGGTTCCCTTGGAGCCATCCAAGAGCAAAGTATATAAGCTAAGGAGACAAGACCCCGGCAAGAGGAGCTTGCCGGGAAGGCCAACCAAGGCACAACAAGGAACTTGCCGCGATGCGCCACGCGCTCCGGCAAGGCGACAAGGCCCCGGCAAGAGGAGCTTGCCGGGAAGAATAAACAAGGTACCTCGAAGCCCGGCGAGCGACAAGCCTCCGGGCCCGACAAGATAGCAGCAGCGGCAAGGCGCTTGCCGCGGCAGGCGGCCACTCTGCACCCACGCTCCAGCACATCCACCAACGTGTCGCTCTGGGGGGCCTCTCCGGGCGCGCGTGGCGGGAGGCTGTGCAGCCAGCGGTGCGCAGTGGCATGCGAAGCTGACAAGATCGCCATCGTGGCGAATGGTGGCGCCCCTAACGGTCCTTTTCTGCACTGTTCAGGCGACTCAGACGGGCATTTAATGCCCTTGTCCCCTGCCGTCAGAGTTAGGTAGGGTGCACTGTACAAGCAACTGTATCACCTACCTCGCTTTTTACGTTTGTGCCCTTCTCTGTGTTTCCACCTGTCGGTGACCCCTTTAGCATATAAAAGGAGGCCCATGCGCAACGTAGAGGGGGTTCGGAGGTTCGAGGGTTAGAGGGTTCCGAGGTTGGATCACTTCTACTCGTTTGTAAACCAGAAAGAGACCACGCCCTCTCGAGAGCAAGAACACAAGATAATATAGCTAGACAAGCAGCAGTAGGAGTATTATCTCTCCGGAGAGCTCCGAAGCTGGGTAAACCGCTCGTGTGCTTCGCCTCG